>NW_015172084.1:162272-194214 GCF_001447785.1 Gekko japonicus
ATACTCCTTGAGATGTTTGTATGTTTGTTTGTTTGTTTTTTCCCCCTCTCTGTAATGCCTTACGATAATCTGGAGACTGTTTTTGATTCTGTATGCTGTCTGATGGGTCTTTGACCGTAATAAACTGATTGATTGATTGATTGATTGCCATGCGGACAGGTTAAGCTTCACATCCGAAGACAATTGAAGTGGAGGTTCCAAGAGCTAGCCAATCGGCCAACCCAGATCCTAAACGGAACCAATGGTGGGAGTTGTTTTTAAATAAACCTATCACGTGTGTGTGTGTGTGTGTGTGTGTGTGTGTGTTGGGAGTGGTTAAGAATGGGAATATAAGCGGGCCATGGGCCCTGCTAGTTATCTCAAGTACTCCTATACATGAATAAAGTATGAGCTGAAATCACTATGCTATGCCTCACTCTCAGTACTTTATACTGCTGAAGAAGGTGGGATCCTGATGAGTGAGCCTGACTCCGCATCCAGCACCACACCGCACATTGATCTCCAGGATGCCGCGCCCCGCACTGATCCAACTATCAGCACCCCGCATCGCTCCAGAGTCACGGCTGCCACCTTGGGTAACTTTTCTGTATTCAACCCCACTCATCCTGAATTCTGGGAAGCAAGGGTGGAACAACTCATGAACTTCATCGAGTACCAGGACGTCACCGACGTGGATAAGAAGAAGACCTTGGTGCTCAGCACATGTGGAGTAAGTAAGTAAATTTATTACAGTCATTGACCAGTACACAGTAAAAGAAGTAAAACCCCAAACTTAAAACATTTTTGTTCCCTATACAGGAATATAATATTTGTAAAATACATAAATAAACCACTAATAACCTAAAATATTAAGTGATATAACTTAAATTACTTATAAAACCATCTCTAAAATATCAACTAACATGACGTATCCATATTTTCCTCAGCTTAATTGCTAGCCAACCATACTTAGTGATTTTGAAGGTGACATCTGTTTCTATCAGTGAGCATTTTCTTGAGGAGACTTTTTTGATCTTTCCCTGGGAAACTAGAAATTACTGGTACTACCAGTGCCTCCCGAATCTCTATAAATTTTACAGTAAAAAATTACATGGCTTAAAGATTACCGGTTTAAGCGTTTTGCCACTCAGACGCGTCTCGTCTCGCTTAAATGGAGACGCGCCGAGACCCGGCTGACAGGAGGGGTTCGAGTTCATCCCGGACCCCCCCGGGGTTTCTGTAGGAGACCCCCAGCCTGGGGAGCTGAGGAGACCCTCTTCCAAGGGGACGCCCAAGGAATTGAGGCTCACCTTCTTCCCCGATAGATACCGTCGCCGCGGAGCCAGCATGTCGCCCAGAGACGACTGCCGGAGCAAGCGAGCACGATCAAAGACTTCCAAAAGACCTCCAAGGCTACAAACTGTGAGTTAAGCACAGCTCAGGTGAAAATAAGGAAATGGAGCCTTGGTAGTAATTGGAAGCGCCCACGTTTGAAGCGCGGGGGGAGGAGATTTCAAGGGGTCCCCCCATATAAGTAAACTGTAAAAACGGTTTTAAATTGAAAATAAAAAGACTTTGAGCCAAACCAAGTGTATAAGAAGTTAAGCGAACGCAAAAGCTGCTAAAATATACGAAGCGGGATTAAAACGTATAACTTTTGCTTTGTTTTGGAAAACTTACTTCTTGTTGATATTATGGCTGGGAGAGGACGGAGAGCGCCTGAGGTTTTGAGTTCCTGGAATTCTCCTTGGGCAAGATAGCTACTTGTAAAACGGAGGCTGGGAAATAGGGGAACGAAAAGGCAGCCTGTTGTCCTGTCCCTAAATACTGTGTGTGTGGGGGAGCAGTTTGATTTCAGGTGCTTGAAGGAGAAAAGTTAAAGGAAATGATTTTTAAATTCCAGGCAGCCTAAAGGAGAGTGCAGTGACAGCGAGGGAAGGGGGGGGGGGAACAGGACAGTTTACAAACCCAGACAGCATCCCTTCCTCCCTTCCTAACATTCCAGAAATCAAATCCAGAAGTGTGTGCGTGCCTGAGCTTCCACTTGTTTTCAGGTGGCAGATGTAGTGATCTCATGTATCTCAGTGGTCCAGGCATGGGGTCACTATTGCACTGTTTTGAGGTTGTGCTACAGTGCCATAGCACTCTTAAAAGAACGGAGATTCCCTCCTGACAGAGCAGTTCTTTAGTGGAACAGGCTTCCTTGGGAGGTGGTGGGCTCCTCTTCTTTGGACATTTTAAAGCAGAGGCTAGGTGGCCATGCTGATTCTATGAATTTAGGCAGATTATGAGGGAGGGCAGGAAGGAATGAGCCAGCACTTGGTTCTTGTGGCCCTTGTTTATTTACCCAGGGTAATGCAGATCACCCCTTTGGGGTCAGGAAGGAATTTCCCTCCAGGAAGACGCTCTCGCTACCCCCTCGCAGCCGCGCCAGCAATGCCGGGGTTGGGGGGGGCACGGTTCATGCTCGAGACCGAGGCAGGCAGAAGGCTCTCAGGGGCAAAGAGGAGTCCTTGTTGTAGCCGTGAGCTACCTAGTGTGGAAGACACACATGGATACACCTGAAAGTCTGCAAGTCGCCCAAGGCAGTCTCTCCAGCCCTCCCTCCCTCCCTCCCAACAGATTGGCCCAGGGATCCTAGAGGGTTTTTTTGCCTCCATCTGGGCATAGAGCAAGGCTCACTAGGAGAGGGGGTTATTTCCTTTATTGTGAAGGGGGTTGGATTAGGTTACCCTTGTGGTCCCTTCCAGCTCTGTTACTATGAAGAAAAGGGGACTCTCTTTTGAGTAGACCTGTTTAGGATTCCTCCTTGTGAGTATTTGCATACATGCATATTAAATAGGTAATGATGTAAATTTACTTAAGCCTATTTCAGACACTTGCAGCAAGGTAGCTGCTTAAAGGTGGAGCCATGCAGGTACCATCCTTACCAGAACCCATCGCATAAAGCAACTTCCTTTGCAACATGTTTTTTTTCTGTACCTCATAAACACACATATTTGCATCTAATAAAGTGACCTGTGCCTCACGAAGCCTTAAAACATGAAAAATGTGTCAATTTGGGTGGTAAAATGGGCCCTGAGGGTATCTAGTTCTACCAAATGGGATGTGGAGTTTAGGTAGCTTGCCCAGGTCTCAAGCCATTGGATCTCAATTAGGAACTCATTGTTTCAGCTTCATTCCACAATTCCTATCGCAAATTACAGATACAGATTGTTTTTTTGCTGCCACAACAGGCTAGAAATTAGACATACACTTGTCTGGTAACCTGTAACTCAGATTTCTCTCTTTCTCTCTTAGACCCTTCTCTAAATTAAGCATCTCCCGCCTACTCCAACCCACCATGGCTGCAGGGGAGAGCTATGGAAATCTTACCTGTCAGAGTTATTCAAACCCAGATAGGCATCTGTCTATCTTTTTAAATCCTAGGAAGCATGACCCAAGCTAGGTTTTGAGTAGCGTATATAACATCAATTTCAGAAAAAGAAAAAAAATGTATTTTTATGTTTCCATGGGCAGAAAGATTTCTGCCTACAAAGTGCAACATAACTGCCTAATACATTGCATGTTCTATTTATGGACCACTTTGACCCAGTTTCCATGATGGATGTTGAGAAGCTCCTGGGATCTGTGAAAGCCTCTAATGGTGCCCTGGATCCTTGCCCAACCTGGCTTTTAAAATCACGTAAATATCACATCAGTGAATCCTTAACATCTATTATAAATCACTAACTCAGGGCACCTTCCCTCAACCATTCAAAGGGGTGGCTATTCATCTACTACTAAAAAAATCCCTACCAAAAATGGTGTAGCAAATTATTGTCCTGTCTCTAATCTGCCATTCCTAGGCAAAGGGTTTGGTCACACGGACGTTTAGTGCGGGACTCGAACTCCATGTTTTCTTGAATAACTTATCTGGTCTAGACCTGTTTCAGTCTGGTTTCAAACCGGGCTATGGGATGTTAGCAGTCAGACCCTCCTCCTGCAGTTTGCACTTAGATGGAGATAAATGCCCATCTGAAATATCACCTCAAAATTATATGGGCATTACCTGGCCTAGAAATACAAATGATAACCTGGACACACACAATGGTTGCTGCCAAGCAAGAGCCTGGGAACATATTTTTAGAAGATGAACCATAGTGGCTGACCCACTAATGACCTCTCCCCACCATAAAGATTATCAAGACAAGGGATTTCCAGAAATGCTCTGTTGAAAAATGGCACTCAATCTGGCACTTCGAAAACTGGCTGGAAAGTGACAGATCTCGCATCCTCATGGATAAATCCAAGCAGAGATAAGATCATTGGTTTCCCAAAAAAACATGCCATCTCTCCTTGATTTAATCTGTTTCTTGAACAATGTATAATAAAAAAGAAAAGGGATTAATAGTCAAAACGAAAAACAGAGTAAATATCATAAAGACTGCAGAATTTTAATGAATCTAGTGACTTAGGAGCTGACATATTAAAAATATGACAATGTAATAAAATTATTTACTGAACCTGAACTACATTTTAGAGTGTAATCAGTGAAGAGTAGAAATAATTTTGTCCACATGTCAATGCATGCATTGAAAGTGTCAAATGCCAGATATTTCTAAATATATTTTATACTGGAAACTCTCTGAGATGTTTTAATAGGAGACCCTGGGCTAGCCTGATCTCATCAGATCTCAGAAGTTAAGCAGAGTTAGCCCTGGTCAGTATTTGGATGGAGACCACCAAGGAAATCCAGGATTGCTATGCAGAGGCAGGCAATGGCAAATCACCGCTGAACATCTTTTGTCTTGAAAACCCAACGGGGTTGCCATAAGTCAGCTGCAACTTGGCGGCAAAGAAATGTGTGTCTTTTTGTCCTACAACCTGGTAAAAGCTGCTTTGCTCACCTATAAAATATAAGTGCATTATCTTTCAGTTTTCATTGGTAAAGTTGATTTGATTGAATATATTTCTGAAATATTGTTCCAGAGGTTGAATGATGTGCCTAAGTGACCATGCTTGATTGTTTCAAATAGCATAATGAAATAAAGTGTCTGGAGTTGGGAGGAAAATGTTACAACTGAGAAAAAGAAATGAAAACTTTGCAGTGGCTTCATCTTCCATGCTGCCAATTTATTTCCCTAGATCAATCCAGAGATTTGTTCCAGAAATATAAAAAGATTTTCTCATGCAGATATCTAATGGATGGCATGACTTGAAACTGAAATGCTGTACTTAGGTGTTTAGGATTGTTCTAGGAACATTTCTTTCTGCTGAAGCTCAAATAAAGAATATTTTTTAAAAAGAGAAATTTCAAACATTTGCTAATGCTTCATGACAGTGGGTGGATTCAGAATGGTTTCTCACAATATATGTTGACATTTGCAGTGACCATTCATTGAAAGCTTTGAGCACTTGATGAACTCTGTGTTCAATAACTGCAATCCAGAACAGAATGACGCCTTGCGATTAGTACTTTTTGGACAAACTATATTTGTTGCTTTTCCTATCTGCATTGGTTGTGATGCTCATTGAGTGCTACATTCTTTGGATATGAACTTTGGGCTGCAGGATTACACTGAAGAGAATGAATCACTGTGTCCGTTTAGAAATAATGCGAAAATATGGTTTAATTGATTTAACCTTACTTAACTATGTTGAAGGAGCTGCGGTGGCTCAAGTGGTTAAGACGCTGAACTGCAGGCTGTGGAAAGTCGATAGTTCAGCAGTTCGAGACCCAAGTTGTCACATGACGGAGTGAGCTCCTGTTTCTAGTTCCAGCTCCTGCCAACCTAGCAGTTTGAAAGCAAGAAATTACAAGTAGATAAATAGGTACCACTTCAGTGGGAAGGTAACAGCGTTCCATGCGCCTTGGTGTTTAGTCATGCCGGCCACATGACCATGGAAATGTCTTCAGACAGCGCTGGCTCTTCAGCTTTGAAACAGAGATGAGCACCGCAACCCTAGAGTCGGATTCGACTGGCTTTCGAGCAAGGGAACCTTTACCTTTTAACTAAGTTGAAACACGCTAAAAAAATTTCAAAGGCACTAGATGCAATCTCATTCTCTGCACAGGTGAACCACAGTAAACCTCAGTTGGGCAGGAAGAGAAAGAAGGAAGACCTTGTTGACCAAGGAGAGGTGGATGCATGGGGGGGGGGGACAGAGTCACAAGGAGGGACAGGAGTGAAGTTGAGAGGACAGAGGAGTCTGGAGGTGAGATGAGTGATACAGAGGTGCAAGAACAGATGTGAGAGAGGTCAAGCATTAGTGGAAACTCTGCTAAATTTGAAAAATGGGGTAGGACTCAACAGGAAGTCCATGGATCCATTCACTAATGCCCAGTATGCTATACAACTATGTAACTGCGGGAAGTTCAATCAACTACAGCTGGCCAAAGACCTAGTTGCAGAGCAGCATTCTTAGATAATGAAATCTGCCAGCTTCTGCAGGATTCGGAGTATTCCTGTCAATATTCTTGCACCTGTCAGTTTCTTCAGCAATGCTGTAGTGGTGAGTTCTGCAACTGGAACTGCTACTGCAGCATGGTGCCCCTAGGCTTTGGTGAACTTCAAGGGACTATTCCTTGGAGACTGCCAATGCATTAGTTAAGATCCTCCTCACAAGCCTTCCTCTCTTTGCCCCCCTACTGTCAGAGGAAATGCAGGTGATGACCAGAGACAAGGCTTTTTTCAGAGGTGGCACTTTGTTTGGCGAATGACCTCCTCCTCAAGGCTTGTCTGGGACCTACCATCTCTCTCCTTTCCATATTCTCAAACACCATTCAATCATATTCAGCAGATCAGGTATTTTCTTGCTGCTGTACATGTTTTAGTCATTACTTTATTTATTTTTATTTTTTGATTTGATTTAATTTATATCCAGACCTATCCTGCACATGGGTTCAGGGCGGGTATCAGTATATAGGTTAACAAACATAAAGGCATTAAACATAAAATCTAAAACAAATTTAAATAAACAGGTAATAGCAACAATGGCAACAGGACGAAGAAGTCAAGCACCACATGCAGTTGGCAGACTTCGAGCAGGGTTAATTTGGATGAGACAGAGTGACAAAGACTGTGAGCAGGAGAGGCCAGAATGGAATGGACTTACTAAAAGTACTTGGAATAAGGTCTGTTGTGGAAATAAATACGAACTCTAGAAAGAGGCTCTGGGTGGGTGCCTCAGCCTTGGGCACTCAGCATCAATTTTCTGTGGCAACCTCAGCAGAGTATAATGACAAAGAGTCCACCATTTTCTCCAAGGGAACTGCCATCTGAAGAGCACTTGTAATTCTGAGTGATCCCCAGCCCTCACCTGGAGATTGGTAACAGTGGTTCCCCAGGAGGAAAAGACTGGTTTGGAGGGTGGAGACTATGGCATTGTACCTTTCTGTGGCCCCACCCGTCCTCAAATCCCACGGTCTACAGGCTCCACCCCTCAAATCTCCAGGAATTTCCCAACCTGGAGGTAGCAACCCTATCTCCTTCCCAGCCAACCATCAACATACTGTTATCTGCCCCTCTGACTTCAGCTTTCCATCTCCTCTCCCCTCCCTGCAGCCTCTACCGAGGAAAAGAACAGTCTTTTTCCACAGTGGGGACCAAAGCAGCTCACATCATTCTCCTCTCCCCCTTTCGATCTGCACAACAACCACGTGAGGTCGGTTAGGCTGAAAGTCCGTGAGAGGCCTGAAATCACCCAGTCAGCTTCCACAGGAAGAACCTGGGTCTAGCAGACCCTGAAGCACTAACTGCTATGTCACACTGGCTGTCATGCAGCTGAAAGACATCCTTCCCAGGTATGCCAGACATTTCAAAACATTCTGCAGAAGTGTCTTTGTTCTTTGGGACATCCTCTGCCTTGTTTGTGGACTTTGCCTCCATTTATGCACCCCAAAAGAAGCAAATTCAATTTTTAGAAGATGTTCTCAAGAAATAGATAAATTTAAAGAGGGGGAAGTGGTGATAGTGGGAGATTTAAATTGGACTCATATGGATCATATGGAATTTCAGAACATGTGCTGTTAACAGTCAAAGGAATGTAGAACTTGACAAAGCAGCCGGCTTTAGCTTGGTTTCGTATCTTAACTTCCTCAGAAGCAAGTTAACTGCAAAACAGAATCCATTACAATACATTCATACAGTTTTAAAGTATGATACTCAACACAGTTTGTAAACTCGCAATAAAAAAATAAAAAATACTACCTTATATTGTGTAAGAGTTTTCTTTATGTTGTGATGTTACTTCCTGGTTTCTAAAGATTTTTCTTCATAAGAGTTGCTACATTTAGTATCGGGACTAGCCCTTATTTCCTACAAAATAGAGGTATTGGAATTTAATCCAGTTATTTATATAATTGAATTATATTAGCTCAATCCTACTTACCACCTACCTTAGAGGATTTCTCATATGGGACCTGTCTTTGACAGACTGAGCTTCGAAGCTGAAAAGATCTCTCTGTTCTACTGCTACATGCTTACCATATATATCCTAAGTGATGCCACCTGCAGAAAGCTCTTAAAGAGCCGTTGATAGTATCCTTATAACCTATAGTCCTTATTACTATGTGATCTATCTACTAAACTTATAAGAAACATGCATAGTCCATATCTAGGTTTAATCCCTTAAGATGTTGCGTTTGTAGTCGATGTATCCAAAATGCCTCATGCCTTGATAAGGCTTTTTTAACATCCACCTTATTATACTTGTAGGTATCTAACGTTTCAAGTACTAAAAATGTGAAATCTGTGCAACTGTGCCCCTGTTCTACAAAATTGGGAACCAATGGAGATTCTAAATTTCTCCATCAGATGCAAGATTTATGATCGATAATGCGTGTCCGAATGGCTCTTGTGGACATACCCACATACATTTTAGGAATAGAACAACCACATTGGATAAGATACACTACCTTTTTCGTTGCACAAGTCGTAATTTGCTTCAGTGTGACAGTGACACTAATAGAAGGAAAAGTAATTCGATTTGTTACAATTGCAAGCGCACAGACTGAACATCTCCCACAGCGATGATGACCGCTATTAGTCGGGAGGCTTCTGCTGATACTTAACTCATCTGTATGAATTAAAGAATCCCTAATACTTTTAGTTTTACGAAAACCTATGTAAGGTTTGTCCTTGCAACCCGGAATATCACTGACCAAATGCCAGTGTTTGAAGATAATGTTCTTAATGCGTTTAGCATTGGCAGTATAATAAAATGCACAGGATATGCGCTGAGGTGCGTGTTGTCTATTATTGTAAACTATCAGACTACTCCTAGCTCTGTATTCTGCTCTGGCTGATGCTTTAGCTATAACCTCTTCTGGATAACCCTGTGTAACAAATTGCTGGTGTAAGGATATAAGGACATGAATGAAAATATTAAATCAAGAATAACAAAGCCATCAAATACAACAAGCACAAGAATAATACATAGATGATATAAGGCATAAGTAAGTCAAGCAGGTAAGTAGTCCGATGTTGATACAAAGGTTACAGATATTAATAACGTTGTTTCAAAATTCTTCTTCAGTTAAGACTAAATACAAGCAAAGAGAAACTAAATCTGAGTACAAGCAAAAAGGACTGAGACATATGTCTATGTAGTGCAAAAAATATAAAAATGATTTTACCTATTACAAGTTATCTCAGGTATAATTTTCAATACAACCAGGATATACACATCTGAGAAGAACTTCCTATAAGGTAAGTATAATATTACTAAACAGAAACACCACTTCCAAAGAAAATGCATAAGCAACTTTCAAAGAGAATACAAAAGCAAAAAAAGCTACCAAAGAGGATACATAAGCAAAATAATAATAAATTGCATACATAAGTGGCTTACCCTCAGAAGGAGATGCAGTTTGTATAAATGGGCAACCAGTCACTAACCAATGAAACCTTAGAAATTTTAACACATATTCTTGCTGCTGGTCTTACCTCAAAATGGTAACAAACTGTTAGGCTTGATATACAGTCACAAGAAAGGAGAAATTGCCTAACCTGGATATTAAAGGGACATACAAAGGAATTTCAGACAGGCAATATATTCCGGTTCAGGAATGGTTCCCAAATGGTTTCTTGTCTGACATTTCAGACAGAACCGTTTTAGAACTGGTTCCCTACGGGAATATATTTGTACTTTCACACACAAATGGATCTGTCCCGTTCAAGAAACGGGGCTGAACCATTTTACCTGTAAACCACTTCCAAGTAGTCTTCAGTTTCTTCTCCCGGATCTGAAATGCTTTTCCCCGCCGTTTTTTGCCCACACGGGCGATCTCTGCCTTTTTTTTTTAACATTCGCTTTAGAGCGCTATAGTGCTATACCACAACAGCAAAACAGTGTTATAGCAACTCCATTGGAATGCCTGGAGTGTTGTGTTATAGCGCTATAGCGCTCTAAAGTGAACGTTCAATTTTTAAAAAGGCCGGAGATGGCCCGCATAGGCAAAAAACAACGGGAAAAAGCAGTGCAATCTGAAATGGCAAACCGCTTCAGATCCAGCTGTTTACCGGTAGGGGAAAGCCATGTGTGAAATGGCAGCCCTCCACGACGGATTAAAAACGGCTTCAAACTGGCTTAAAAAGGATAATGTGAAATTCCTCACATTCACTAAAGAAAACAAAAAAGCTCTATTGACTGATTTTCAACACAACCAGGATATACACATCTCAGAACACTACAGAAAACAAAAAAGCTCTATTGACTAATTTTCAATACAACCAGGATATACACAGAACAACATCCTATAAAGTAAGTATAATGTTACTAGACAAAAGCACCACCTCCAAAGAGAATGCAAGCAATTTCCAAAGAGATACCATAAGCTAAAAAATACACATAAGCAGCTTACCCTTAGAAGAGTCTGCAGTTTGAATAAATGGTCAACCAGTCATAAACCAAAGAAACCTTAGAAGAAAATATTAGCACCAATTCCTGCCACTGGTCTTGCCTCAAAGTTAAGTAACAAATTGTTGGGCTTAATATACAGTCACTAGAAAGGAGCAAGGCATTTCCTGGATATTAAAGGGACATACACCCACTGTAGAAAACAGGAATGTTCCAGAGACTGATTTAAACCATACGGATGGTAAGTTTTTAAATGATAAATCCAGAAAGCCTCTCTTTGGTATAATGTCTTTTGTAGATTAAATCTATTATAACTATTGCTGTTTAAAGTTCTAAGACTAGAAATTCGAAGTCATTGAAGGCATGGCCCTTGTCAATAAAATGTTGCATGAGTGGAGATTCTACATGTTGTTGTTTGATGTGTGACTTATGCTCTATAATGCATGTCCACATGAATCGTGTAGACATCCCCACATAGTATGAATCACACCCACATTTTATCAGGTAGATGACCCACTTTGTAGAACAGTTGGTAAAGGATTTTAAATCATATCTAAAATCAAACTCAGGAAAATGAATGTATTGTATTTGCCAGACTAACGGACATATTGAACACCTCCCACATGGGTGATGACTGGCTGGAGCTGTGGAAATGTTATGAGCTGGCAGTGAGTCTGCCTGAATCAATATATTACATAGGCTTTTAGTTTTTCTAAAGCCAATAAAGGGCTTGGTCTCACAGCCCGGAATATCACCAATAGCGTGCCAATATTTCAAAATAATCTTTTTGATAGAATCTGCAAGAGGCGTAAAATCAAAGGCACAATGTTCTTATGACTTAATGCTTCTTATAATTGATCAAGCCTCCACTGAGGTTGAATCATTTGACACTGAAATTTAAACATTGGAGGACAAACTTAAACAGTCCACTTCCACTGATATTTTGGATAATCGTATCAAAGAAATACAGGAAGAGCTTAAAGTGTTTGAAAAAAAGATCACTGAAACTAAAGTCAAGCTATTTGAAAGGGATCTATACGTGGTGTTCATCTAGTGATAATCACAATAGAAAAGTCACAGGCAGATGCTGATTTTGACACCACTGAAGCAGAAGACTGCCATATATTTCAAAATATATCCCTTCCAAACTTGCTGATAAATTTATCTTATTTGATCTCAATGTCTTCTTTCTGCTTCAACTTTCCTTTCAAAACTCTGTTTTCTTCTTCTAATAGTTCAGTGCTTTTCTGCTGTTCCACTACCATAATGTCTAATGTATTTAATTTCTGCACTAGTTTCTGATATTTCATGAATAGTTACTTATTCTTATTTATATTTATTTTTTTGGTTTATATCCCACCCTTCCACATGGGCTCAGGGTGGCTAACAAGAGGCAATTGCCATACATAACACTAAAACCAAATAAAACAATCAAATTACATTATACATTTAAAATCGGTGCTCACTACAATATATCATCTAAGACGGGGACTCCAGTGCAATGTTTCAGAGGTACTGCTGTCTCTTCTTGATCGGTCTATGCTGTCCGTTCTCCATTCCCAAGGCCAGTTTCCATCACCAGAGATGGCAACGTGATGGTGGTACAGTGACAGTGGCAGCTCCTACTCAAAAGCCTGGCGGAAGAGCTTCGTCTTGCAGGCCCTGGGGAACTGCATAAGGTCCTGCAGGGCCCTGATCTCCTCCAGGAGTTTGTTCCACCAGATAGGAGCTGCCACCGAAAAAGCCCTGGCCCTAGTCGCAGCATATTTAACATCTCTCGGGGCTGGAATGGGCAGCAGACGTTTTGCCCCTGACCGTAGTGCCCTTGGGGCAACATATGGGGAAAGGTGGTCCCTTAGGTAAGCTGGACCCTGGCCATATAGGGCTTTATAGGTAAGAACCAGCACTTTGAAGCGGATCCGGTATGCTATTGGCAGCCAGTGCAGCGCCTTCAGGACAGACTGGACGTGATCTCGCCTAGTGAGACCCATCAACAGCCTGGCTGCTGCATTCTGCACCAGCTGCAGCTTCCGGATCTGCGATAAAGGCAGCCCCATGTAGAGAGTGTTGCAGTAGTCTAACCTCGAGGTGACCGTCGCGTGGATCACTGTGGCCAAGCCATTGCGGTCAAGGTGGGGAGCCAACTGCCATGCCAGCCACAGATGGTAGAAGGCTGACTTGACAGTGACTGCTACCTTGGCCTCCATAGATAATGTGGAGTCCAGGAGCACCCCCAAACTCCTAACCCTCGGCGCCGGCACCAAAGGCACCCCGTCGAAGGCCGGGAGAGGGAGCCCCAATCCTGAACTGACCCAACCTAAGCCCAGGACCTCTGTCTTCGCCGGGTTTCGCTTCAGCCAACTCAGCCTGAGCCAACCAGCCACAGCCTGCAATGCCCGATGAAGGTCATCCAGGTCGGAATCTGACTGGCTGCCCAACATTAGATAGAGCTGGGTGTCATCTGCGTATTGGTGGCACCCCAGCCCGTAACGCGAACAATCTGGGTGAGGGGGCGCATATAGATGTTAAATAGTATTGGGGTCAGCACTGCCCCCTGCGGCACCCCACACTCAAGAGGATGCCTCTGGGAGTGCTGATCCCCAATCGCCACCCTCTGTCCCCGACCTTGGAGAAAAGAGGCAAACCATTGAAGGGCAAGCCCCTGAATCCCCATGTCGGCAAGGCAGTGGATCAGCAGCTGATGGTCGACCGTATCAAATGTGGCCGACAGATCTAACAGCAGCAATGCCGCCACACCACCTTGATCCAGATGCCTTCGGAGATCGTCTGTCAAGGCAACCAGAACAGTCTCCGTCCCGTGGCCCAGGCAAAAGCCAGACTGGAAAGGATTCAGGACTGAAGTGTCATCCAGAAAGCCCTGTAACTGTGTCACCACCGACCTCTCTATAAGTTTGCCCAAATAGGGCAGATTGGACACCAGCCGGTAGTTGACCAATTCGACCGGGTCCAAAGATGGCTTTTTAAAGAGAGGGCGGACCATCGCCTCCTTGAGTGCTCCGGGGAATCGTCCCTCAATAAGGGACTTGTTGACAATCTCCCGCAGAACACCTTGAAACCCCTCATTACCCGCCTTAATGAGCCAGGAGGGGCACGGGTCAAGGTCAGATGTCGTTGGGCGCACAGCAACAAGCAATCTGTCAGCTTCGTCCAGGCTGAGTGGGCTAAAGCACTCTAAACCCGGTACCGAAGACTCGCAAGGGGCCTCAAGTTCGCTCACTGTCTCAATTGTGGTGGGGAGGTCGAGGCGGAGCGTCAGGACTTTATCTGTGAAGTAGCTCGCAAAAGCCTCACAGCCAATGTCCAATTCCCTATCATTTTGCCTGCCCTGTGGCAGGTCTGTCAAGGACCGAATCATACTAAATAATTGGACCGGGCGTGAGCTCGCAGATGCAATTTCAGCTGCAAAGAAAACCTTCTTAGCAGCCTTGGCTGCCATCTCATAGGATCTCATAAACGTCCTATAGGATGCTCTTGACACCTTGTCACGAGCGCGACGCCATCGTCTCTCTAGTTGTCTCAGTTCTTGCTTCATCAGTCTGGAGAGGATGCCTGGGAGCGATCTCGTCGATGGCTGTGGAGAGCTGGATTTGCCAGTCCTCCACCAGCTCATCCAACGAGCCACCAGGGGACCTCGGATCCTGCAGAGCCCTCTGGAACCGCAATGGGTCCATCTGGCTTAGCAGGCGAGCATAAATCTGCTCACCGCCTACAACAGCTCGGGGTGGAACATTAAGACGGGCCTTAAGGGCCATGTGGTCGGACCATGGCACTGCCTCAGCAGAAATCCGATCTACCTCCACCCCCGCCGCAAAGATCAAATCGAGCATGTGACCGGCCCGATGCGTGGGGGCCAATACAAACTGCAAGAGTCCCAGAGCTGCCATGGATGACACCAGGTCCGTAGCCCGGCTGGAGGTCACGTCCTCGGCATGGACATTGAAATCACCCAGGACAATCAGTCTAGGGTGATCCAACGCCCAGCCTGATACGGCCTCCGGCAGGGACAGCAGGCTACTGGCCAGTGCATTAGGCGGTCGGTACACCAGCCAGATCGCTACACTCTCCGCATCCTCCAACATCACACCGACACACTCTAAGCCCACGATCTCCACGGTTGGGAGTGCCCTGAAGGAGTAAGCCTCCTGAATGAAAATAGCCACTCCTCCCCCCTGCCCCCTAGTCCATGATTTGTGAAGGACCAAATAACCCGGGGGGCAAGCTGGGTGAGAGCTACTGTCTCCCCCTCCCTCACTCAGGTCTCGGTCACGCACGCCAGGTCCGCCTGATGTTCCATCACAAAATCCCGAAGGGTTGTGGTCTTGTTATTAATGGACCTGGCGTTACACAACACCAATGACTGAGGGGATTTATCAATCCTGGCCCCACTGCCAGTCACCCTTGGGATGAGCTGTAGGCTGGAAGGACGCCGAGCCATTCGCAGTCTCCACGTCCTTTCCTTAATATCATGCCTCGGCCGACTGCTAAACTTCCCCCTCCCCAAGAGCACTGGAATTTGCTGCTCTGACATAGTTAAGGCCCCCTGGCCGTCTTCGTTGTACTTCAGACCGCCAGGTCAAAAAGAAAACAGGATGGTCCACACACCGCTCCTGAACCAACAGGCTAAAACTAGCAATGCCCTGCTGCTAAAAACTAGAATGCTGCAAAACCAATATTTCTAACCAACTGGTCAACTAGGAAATAACAATACAAAGTTACAACAATTAAATAACCCTATCCCCAGTACTCCCAGTCAGACAACACATCCACCCAGGATTCACTCACTGCCAGACATCATCCACTCACAACAGAACACTTATTCCCCCCTATTGCTAGGCAGTGTTATATCTTAAACAGCTACCCTGCCGACGATTGGAGAGTTTGCCCAGCTACCACTAGAGGTCACAGATGTCCTTCGACTCATAGCTCGTCAGATCGCCACTAAGGGGTCACTGTTGTTTTGGCCCCTCAAAATTCCTAATCTGCATCTCCGAGCCTGGCCCCACAGATCTCCCAGGTTGCGTCTCAGAAGCTCCGGTGATCCGCGTTCTTGCTGGTCATCCCCAAGGATCGTGTGGAGACAGCAACTTCGCCCAGATGACTCTGCCCGGCCAAGTGCTCCGGCAAGCCGATGATCTTGGACTCCACGCAACTCTCTGCCCGCAGGCCCTCCTGACCGGTGCCCGGGCCGCAGAGCAAACTCCAGCCCGACGATCTCTGGCAGAACAAGGGGCCCACTCTGGATCCTCCAGTCACCAGCTGCCAACTCCTCGCCGCCTCTTCTCCTCCCGCTTCTGCCCAGGCCACGATGGCAACCATGCATAAAGCGCATCACGGCAAGACTCGGCGCAGCAGCGGCCTCATGGTCTGCGCAGATAGGCCCGGCCCCGAGAGGCCCCTGAAACACCCACACGCCATCCAAGTGAGCCCGAAGCTGCACCATGGTGCCCTCAGTCAGCGGCCATATGAGTAGTCTTGGGCCATTCCATGGGTGGGAAGGCGGGCATTCAATGTAGACTACCGCTCCTCCCAACCCCACAGTCAGGCGCACCTTGCGGCCGCTGGCAGATCAATTCCCCGAACTGCTGTTACGCCAGACTGCGGCTCCCACATGCGGAGCCGCTAGGAACAGGCCGTTAAGCCAAAAGAAAAAGCGGCGGTGGCTTCTACCGCAATTCCTGCGTTGCTGGTGTCTCCTGGCGCTACAAAGTTTCCAATGTGATGTTCTCTCCCACAAATTAGGCAGGGATGGAAGGACCCTATCTGAAACCTTAAAATTAAGTTAAAAAACCGGAGGAGCTTGAGCACCCGAGCTCACTACCGGCCCTCCATCTTGGATTCTTATCCTGTGTTTCTAATTCTAATTACAATCTCTTGCTCCTGGTTTTAACACAAGCCTCTTTTCTTGGTTTTAAAAATTCCTTAAAAGAAAAGGCTCCTTAATGAGTCAACTGTATTCTGTTTATCAACCAGTTCTTCTCTAGTGCTCACTTTTTTCATGTCCATTTTCTTTGCAGTGCTTTGAAAATAACCTCTTAATCCTAGATTGTTGTTCTTCCATCAACTAGTACATAAGCATTTGCTGATGGTATTCTTATTTACCATCCTGGTTTTTAAAAAGTCCTAATTCATCTAATAATTAAATGTATAATACCTTACTACACCCTCAGCGTTATTTAATTTATACATTCATTTTCATGTACCCTTTCATTGAATAATAAACCTACTCACACAATTCACGGGAGAATCATAACATAGCATTAAACAACCCAGGTATTAATTATAAAACACTTCTTAATCTATAATGTGCCTGGGTGCCTGCATAAGGAATTCACCTCCCCTGTCTATGTGCCCCTAGGTGTAACTGTACAAACTATGTAAACCGCCCCGAGTCTACGGAAAGGGGCGGTATAGAAATCCAATATGTAATGTAATGTAATGTAATGTGCTAATACATATAAATTCATTATTTTGTGATTCTCATTAAAAACTTCATTTCATATAGTCCCCAAAAGATGAATTGCCAGTCCTTAGTTTTCAGTCTTATAAACGTCAGTTTTCAGTTAATCTATTTCCTGAACAAATCCCAAATTATTTGAAGCTACAAAAATCAATTGTTCTTTGACTATGAAAATTTTACTTCCAGTTAGATATAGAGAGTTCCAAATAGTGATACAGAAAGTGGATTTCCGGTCAAGATGGCGTCAATGCCATGCAAGTGACTTGCAATTTTGTTATTTTATCTTATTTTATCTTAATTTATTGCTGGATTTTTATGCAGCATAATTACTTCTCTAAACAGTGGTTTGCAGTAGCATGCTTTTAGCACTACTGTGATAAGCTGAAGGATGTGTGGAGGAGTCTTAGCTTTGAGAAGCTTTCCTTTGAGAGATTTTCACTCTTTTATATGTGCCAGCTGTTTCCTTTTTTTTTTTAGTGGAATTGCTTCAGTATATCATACAAACTGTGAGCCCCTACCTGCAACCTCCAGTTTCCTGCTACTTGGCTTAAACCACAACACAGCAACAACACAGCAACAAGTTTACCTTAAGACAAATGAGAATGAAGCTCCAAAAGCAGGGGAAAGAAACAGAGGCTGATTCTCCACTGACCACTAAGCAAGCCATGATTGGAGATTATTTTGCGTCTTCTCGTGATGTACTTTCTCCAATCTCAGTGTCCCCACACAATGTTGGCAGAGGGAATTCATTTCCTTCAGTCACATTTCTTAAGAGTGAGCTCGGTGAAGAAAACTCCCTTTTAGCATCCAGGGCCAGTAGTGGAGGTCGCCCCCACGCAGGCTTTGTTTCTCTTAATCCTAATTTAAGATCCGTCAGTCTACAAGATTGCCCCCCATTGTAGAAGCCGCTTTGATAAATTGTGGAAACTTTTCTCTAATAATATTGAACATGTATATCCCACCCTCCTCTGACAGATCTATCTTGTCTACTTATTGGTGCAGTTCGGTTTCTTACCTTGAACGGCTAGAACAAAAATTCCCTTATACAAAAATAATTTTAGCTGGAGATCTCAATGCCAGAGTCGGTAATGATATTTTATCTCTTCTCAGTAACTTGGGTTTTGATCAGGAAGACATTTTGTTTTTATTTACTTTTTCTATGAGATTCTCAAACCCTGCAGGCCTGAAGTTAGTACAGTTTTGCACCCTATTTCATAAAATCTGGCTGAACGGTTTGACAAAATTTGACAATTCACATGAGTATACATATATCTCTGTTAGAGGTTGTAGTATACATCTTAATTTTTCCCGCTTTCATGTCTTATGTCTCTGACTTTACAGTCAGAGATCAGATGTTTAGTGATCACTTACCCTTAATATGTATTTTTGACATTAACAGGAATCCCATGTCAGATGTGATCCATGACATGAAAATTCTGCCCAAGATTTCTTGATCTACTGAGTTAGGCCAAAAGATTCTACATTTATTAAAATTGAATACCAGCTTAGATTTTAAATCTGCATTAACAAATTTCTCCAATTCTTTAGAGGTGATACAAATTTATGGGAACTTATTAAATTTTATTATTGAATCCCTAAAACAGTAATCAAGGAAGGAAACATCTAAACAAGTGGGGGAAACTCAAATTGCTTCGTGGTTTGACCAACAATGTAAGAGTATAAAAGCTCAATTACAATCTATTTATAGTAACACCCGTTACTCTGCAGCCACCTGTTTACCAGCAGAGTATCAGATACTTAAAAATCATCTACATAATCTAATAAAGACGAAAAGGCTGATCTTTATCAATAAACAATGGAAGCAACTTCTTGGTGCTATTACCTTGAACAATACTAGGCAGTTTTGGGCCATAATTAATGGGGCCATTTGTCCTGAGACTCCCTTTATATCAACTATATCTTCTGATACATGATTCCAATACTTCTCTGACTTATTTCATGAGGACCCTCCCAATGGAATACAGCTGACTCATTCACTCCTTGACAATCTCCCAGAATGGCCTCCTGTTTCCCCAGAAGAAATAATAGTCCTTATAGAGCAATTAAAATTAGGTAATGTGATGTGATAATCCCTGAGGTACTGAAAGCTGATCCTGAGTGGTGGGCTTCCCCGCTAGCTGCTCTTTTCACTATGGTAAATAAGACTGGCCAGATTCCAGCAGCCTGAACTAATGCAATAATTGTTCCCATCAACAAAAAGGGCTGTCATCTTAATCCCTCTAATTTTAGACCAATTAGTCTTTTATCTGTTATTGGGAAACTATATGGTAAATTTCTGCAAATAAAGCTCAGCTCCTGGATGTCCTCCAATAAAATTTTAGGGCCAGAACAGGTGGGCTTCTGTCAGGGGAAATCAGCTCTGAACCACTGTTTAGTCCTCACTCACTTGATTAATAAGTATGTGAGAAGGAAAAGGACTAAATTGTATATTGCTTTTTTGGATTTCAAAGGGGCTTTTGATTCAGTTTCAAGGGAACTTCTTTGGGTAAAGCTCGAGGAACTGTCTTTAGATAAGAGGTTATTATTTCTTATTAGAAAAATCTATACCTCTACATGCTGTCAGGTTAGGTGTACCCCATCAGGGAGATTCTCTTCTCAAATCCCTATTGGGAGGGGGGTTAAGCAGGGGCGCATTTTAGCGGCCATAGCCCTAGACTCGGCTCGCCTCTTATTCCCTTGCTATTACACAAGGACAACACGGTTCTTTTGTCTACATCCTGTGTTGGATTAAACCGCTTATTAAATCATTGCCACGAGTACTGTGTGATTAATAGATTGGAGCTGAACTATGAAAAATCAAAGATGTTGGTCTTCCCCCATTCCCGGAAATTATATAAGTGTACTATTAATGGCATTAAATTTGAACAAGTCAAGCACTTCAAATACTTGGGAGTCCACTTTCATTCTAGTGCCACTTGGACCCATCACCGCAGAATGGCTATTAATGTAGCTAAAGTCAGTGCTGCAGCAGTCTCTCATTTTTATTTTTCTGATCGTGGTAACCAATATGTGCCAGCTGCACTCAAAGCTTTTAATGCTAAAACTGGAGGTCAATTATTGTATGGAGTACCCCTCTGGATTGATGCAATTGACACTTCAGTGGAATGTATCCATTCTACCTTTTTTGTGAAAGATCATGGGGGTACACATGTGTGTTCCATATGCTGCTTTATGTTTGGAGTGCGGACAGAATTTGATGGCTACTAAGGCATGGATGCACACCATTAAATTTTGGTTGCGACACCACTTCAACTCTGACCCCTCTGGTTATATGTACCAACTAGTTTCTGAATCTGCCAATTCTAGTTGGCTATCTCACATCAAAGCCAAAATATGCTCCTTGAATTTACCCTTAAAATCTCTATCTTTGCTTTCTGAGCCTGAGGTTTTTTAAAAAAAATAAAATCTAGTTTATTGGGCTCAGAGTTGCAAACTCTCTATAGCTTGGCTAACAGAATCTGTTCTCCCTTAAATTTAGGGATTGTTCCAAATGCAAATCTTCCAGCTGTATATTTTTATCAATGTATAGCTCCAAACCTGTGCAGAGCCATCTCCTTGGCCAGGTTTAATGTTCTTCCTTCCGCTCTTCTCTCTGGCAGATTCCAGGGGATCCCCTATTCTAGCAGGTGCTGTCCTTCTTTGAAGGAATGTGTTGAAACTGTCCCCCATGTTCTTGTTCAATGTCCCTTTTATATGGTGCCCCATCAGGATCTTCTGTACCCTATATTAGTTGACGATTTTAAGATGTGTGGGTTTTTTGCTTGATAATGCAGATATGGAAGTAACTGAAATAGTAGCAACAAGGTTTCTTCTTAGTGCTATGGCTATATGTTCTGATAAGTAATACTAGCCACTAGGTTTTTCTGCTTTTATGCTGTTTTTCTGTGTCGTAGCTCCAATTTTACCCTATATGGATGTGTATTTTCTGATCTGTATTTAATTTTATCTCCTATTGTAGGTATATACATATGCCAATAAAGGCTTGCCAAAGTAAAAAGGTTTTTTTTAAAAAAAGATACAGAAAGTTCCAATGGCTCTACACTTTGAGGCAAAAGAAATTCCTAGGTGATTTGAATTAGCTCTAGTTCGTTCCATCAGTTAAAACCTACCTTATATTACATTGGTCTTAAATACCCAAATTGCAGATCTTATGAAACAGCAAGGAAACAGATGACCAAGAAGAAAATGTGCATTGCTCCAAGGACCACTCTAAGGATATCCTTAGCACTGTCCTTAGTGCCCCTCCCCCCACGGTGTGTACTGAAGATGCAGCATCTACCTGCTCTGATGAAATTTATAGAGAGGGAAGATAATGCAGTCCTGCCCCCTCCACTCCTTGGGAGATGGTTCTGTCTCCTCTGTGGAGGATATGTGGAGCATATCAGGAGGGCTTCTAGTGCCTTGATGGAGGCTTCAGATGGCAACCGCTTCTGCCCTCAGCGCTGCTGTCCCAAGTAAAAATCTCTGGCCACTCTGATGACATTTATAAGGGAAGAAAACCCTCTCAAGCAGCTCTGAGCACTCAGTAATACAGTCCTCTCACCCCCACTCCCCACTAGGAAGGTTCTGTCTCTCCCATGAAGAGTATCATTGGGGCTTCTGTCACCTTGACTGAGGCTTCAGATGGCAACTACCTCTGCCCTCGGCATTACTGTCCCAAGCACTTTCCTTGGACATGCTAATATCTCTGTGTAGGAATATTTTCCCATTAAGGGCAGTCAGTCATGCATATCTCCATATTCAAGATGAAGTGGAAGCCTGTGACTGCACTGTACCACCTCATCCGATTGTGAAAGCCCAATTCTTGGTATTTTTTTCATTTACATTGATATTAATGTCTATCTCTTATTGTTTGGGTCTCCCTATTACCTGTGGGGGAGGGAAGGTGGCATGGTATAGCCTGATCTCGTCAGATACCAGAAGCTTAGCGGGGTCAGTACTTGGAATGGAGACCACCAAGGAGGACTCTGCAGAGGAAGGCCATGGTAAACCACCTCTGCCTCTTACTTGCTTTGAAATCCCCTTGCTGGTGTCACCATAAATTGACTGTGACTTGACAACACTGTACATACATATTACCTGTGTGGAATCTCCTTGGCTTGAGATCTGGGCTGGGCACTGCTTTATTTTTATTTTTTTGTATTTTTGCATTTGTGTGTGTGCACACTTGTGTGTGCCCGTGCCTGGAAGTCATGGCAACCTCTGGCGACCAATGCTCCCTCTAAGGTGTGGAGTCTTGTGAGCAAAAATTCTACTTGGTGAGCTACTGGCATTCAAGTTGTGAGCGAGCAATTTGGCTCCTGCATAAATGAGCTTGCTCTAGAGACATCCTTCCTGAGCTGAGACAAAAATGTGTGAGCCGGAGGCTAGAAAACTGTGAGCTAGCTCACACTCACTCAGCTTAGAGGGAACACTGCTGGCGACTCCTACTGGGGCATGGAGGAGATTCAGAGAAGTGGCTTGATAACCTGCCTTTGGCCTCCCTTCCAAATACTTGCCAAGGTCGGCCCTGCTTAGCTTACGAGATCAGGTTTGCTGGGCTATCCAGGTCAGGGTGGCTGAGCACTGCTTTAGAGTGAGGGAAACTGTTCATTCAGATATTAGATTTATAGGTTAATGTGTTGGTTGTATGCACATAAATGTATATTAAGCAAACAAATTAAAACAAGCCCTTCTGATGGTAAGGAGTGCGAAATAACTGCTCAAGCTAGTAACTGCAAAAATAATGAATAGATGCTGTCAGTCTTAATATTATTTGCATCACCTGTGCTTATCAATGACAGTGACTTCTTCCAAGCAGTCTAAATGTAACAGCACAGCCTGTTCAGTTCTTACTTAACTGCAGTTGCCTAGGTAACAACGTGTAGTCCCAGAGACAAAAGCTAAGTAACTTGCAGTTCTTTGGTAGCTCTTTTTGAAAAGACCAGAAATAAAAAGCTGTACTGATAACATTTGTAAAGTACCACAGCGGAAAAGCCATTTGAGAGAAAAAATACAGAGTGTAAATAATAGTGGCATTGGTTGCTTAACAAATTAGCCTTTAATATGTGACAAAATGCTTTTGCTGTCTTTATACAAGACAGCAAATGTTAGTTCCTTTATGAATGAACAGGCAACACTTAGACACTTCATTAAGTTGTTTTAAAAGTTTTTAAACTCTTGTTTCAAAAACTACTGAACATAACTGGAAAATATTTTTTTTTCAAGTGCATGCTGTGTTGTGCCATAACATGCAGTGTAGCTTGTTTCCAAGGAAGACCTCATATAGTTCATAAGGAATACCCTCATTTCAGTTGTGTCTTACAGGAAATACTCCCAAAAGAAAGCCTTATTTCCAGGTTATCAAAATCTCCTTCTCTGCCTTTGGCATAATTAAGTAATATACATTTTTGTATATGGGATAGGGTAGAAGTGCTGACAGACTAGTGTTTACAGCTGCTGACACAAACTTTCTGAGCACTGGCCATATTCAGTCTGCTGACAGAGGCATTTTCTTGAGAACAGCTGGTATTGCCTACTGATTCCTTCTCTCAAAGTACTTCCCAGCTACTGTTTATGCCGACAGTTCTTCTAAACTAATCTTCTGTTGCTCAGATGACAAACTAACATGATGAAAGTCTAAATGCACATTTCTGTATGCATTCTTGTTATTTGCATTTTTTATTTCTTAACATTTTCTCTTAGCCTTAAGATGCACTAGACCTAAAAATAAAAAACCAACTTTCAGTTAAAAGTTCAGGTTCAATATAGTTTTGATTTTAATCATCTGCTCCCTATACACTTTTTGTCTTCATTCGCAGTTTTAAGACAGGTTTTGTGAAAATGTGGTGCCACAATTCTAGATATGTTTGTTGTCCTCAATGTGCAGTACTACACAAGCCAAATTAGGCAGATACAGTGTAAAGGCCTTTTCACAAAAGGCCTTGATTTGACTAGATGGCTTGAATGGGAGTACTTAGGTAGAATGCAGTTTTGTTACAAACATGCCTAAAAGTCTTGCTTCATATTCTTCCTCGTTTAAGATCACAGCAGTATTTTCTACATTTTTTCCTATTACGTTAGGGTTTGCCAGGGCTTCAAACAAGAGAAGACTGAGTCCTTATAAATGCTTTTCTTTCTCTGTCTCTGTGTTAAATGGAGCTGAAATGGTTTGCTCATTTCAGTGAACAATACAGCCTCCACATATCAACTCTTCATCAAATGTCTTTGTTCAGCATTAATGTTAACCTTGCCTTGGGAATAATAGCAATTTAGCTGCTGCTGCTGCTAACAGATGCATTGAAGAACATCACTGCATTGTTTATGAGATTCGGGGAATGGTTGCAGTTCATTTTTAATAAACTCTCAATGGCAGGGCTTTGGAGAAGGGAGGAGAGTGCCTGGTAGGTCGATTTTTACAGTGGGAATGGTAAGATCCAAAATAACTGGGTTTTTTTCATAAGACGCTTCATCTATTAGAGTTATAGATGAGCCACCAACCTTAAAAAGAAAATACAAGCAGGCTTTGTTACATCTTGGCAGGCCATTCTTGTTCTTCATAGTTGCTGTCCGTACTTACATATGGGATCTGCACAGGCCAAATTATGGACAATCTGACATCTTCTGGAGGATGATTTGCTCCTTACATCGAGATGAACATTTTGGCCAGGGATTAGAAGAATGTCTCACCTGCTCTTGTCTTCTGCTACATTGCATTTCTGCCTGTTATTCCTCATTTCTTCTTTCACGTGGTGGGGAGAGGAGGGAGAAGAGGGGATGGGCTATCAGGATAGGCACTTACTATTGAACCCCATGGTATTTTTATAGCACACAAAAGCTTTTATGAAAAAGTGAGGTACACAAGGAAAACTCGGTGCAATTTAATGGACATAACCTCTGCCCACTTTGTGAGCACTGTCTAAACTAATAGTAAACTTGAGGATGTTCCCATTTGCTCCCCCAATCAGAAAAACGAGACAGACCACAGTTTAGAAGCAAGCAAGGGCCACTTTATTAACTATTTAAAACGTAACAGTGCAGCAAGGGACAAACTAAGCGAGCACGGAACAGGCAAGGCAGGCGTCACCCCCTGACCAACCTCCTTGCCCTTTTCACGGGCAGGTCACCCAGCTCCGGTCTTGAGCCCACAGTCTGGCTCATGACCGGCAGCCCAGCAAAACTGGTTGCCACCCAGGAGCGCCTACCCCTGAAGCCATACAACTTGCAGGGAGGAGCCTACCCCAGGAGGTTCCCAGAAGTGATCACCATTCCTTGCCCTGGACCATAAAATCTGAAGGCAGTTCCTGATGACCCCCTGTTCCCCAACGGGAAGATGCCATAAGGTGCTCACTGGTTCTGCTTTCTTACCCACACAACCCTGCCCTGTCAAGGTCAAGCATCTGCTTTGGCCTTTGGGGCCACTTAACAGCCCAAGGCTGCTCTAATCCCTTGCTGCAAGTCTTGCAAAAATAACTCGTTACCTTTGTCTGACAAATGCACCCCATCAACCCTATACAGGTCCTGGAACTCGACCCGTATGTTGGGGTGTGGCAAAAATCGCCCCAAACCTACCTTCATGGTCTTCTTCATCTGTCCATTGGCTTTACGCCTTGCACAGTCAATACACCTGGGGTCTTCCAAGTTACGCCGCACCTGTCGAGGCAGAATAGCTGACCAAACCATCAGCACACTGGGCCACCATGCTCTTATCATCGCAAGAGCTGCCTCAGCCTTGCCCTTCATTAAACCTAGGTCATTACCTCCTATGTGTACAACCAAAACATGTGGAGGAGGCCCCTGCCTCTCTTCAAATAACGGGAAGGAGCGCAGGCCATCTCATGCCCCGCCGTCCCAGCCATTCGATGATGGCCCACTTGCTAAGTCCCAGTTGGGAACCAATGAGTGTCCTGGCTCAGTAAGCTGCCCCAAAAAATCATGCTGTGGCCGCAGACTGTGACTCTTTGTTGCAGCCAGCATCACCTGAAAGAAGAACTCCATTAATAACTTAAACCAAACATTAAACATTGCAATCTCGCACATAATCTTTGTAACAATGCGATCTCCAGTGACCTATCCGCTGGATCTCTGCGTTAAAATACCCCATCACTGCTGCGGTGGACACAGCCCCAATTCAGAAGGAGTGGGTACCAAAGCAAAACCCGCCTAACCCAAGTTGGACAAGTACTTTCTGGGTTAGAGTCCAGAATTGAAATTTAGTGAGGGGAGAGCCATCCCTGTGGTGGAACAACAGGCCCTCGCCATCCCCACACATGGCCAAATAGTGGCACAAAGCCAACACAGGACATAACTCCATCTCGGTACAAAGGCCCAACTCGATGACCGAGCCCTTACCAAGTTGGTTGGGTTTTGAGCGCCTAAGCCTGAGCATGTGAATATCACTTCAGTCAAGGGCTAGGCCAGACAAATCCTGGTGCGAGCTTGCTACCAGCTCACTGATCTGCAGTGCCCCGAAAAAGGTGACCAGGGATGCTGCATGGAACAGTGAGGCCTCAAATCCATTGGCGCAGAGCCCCCAGCCACTGTTCCCTAAGGCCCCAGAGAACTGCAGGCATAAAGGGTTCATGAGTGTCTGTAATCTTACCACCCTGCCGGGACCAGCCTTTGAGCATTTTCCGTATGCGAAAATCGCCCGTCTTCTCATCGTACTTCAAAGTTCTACTGGCATAAGCAAGTGCCGACAGATTGCCCCTAATGGAACGCATGGACAGTTCCTTACCTTTCAGAGATACACAAAACTACATCAAGAGTGCTACTGGGATGGGCCAAACCTGTTGCAGACCATGAGCTCAAGACGCAACCATAGGAGACGCGGAGTTATAAACAACAACAAGTCCACAACCGAAGCTAAGTATCCGAAAAGCAGTATAACCTTTGGATATTGGCAATAAATGTTATTAGACCAAAAATAATAATAACTTGGAAGAAACCCTTAAGGTGAACGCGGTGAAGGGGAAGGGACAAGGTCCCTTTAAACGGCCAGAACTACTGGGATGGGCCAAACCTGTTGCAGACCACCCTCCCGTTTAAAGGACATGAACTGTTGACCCACCCTCCTATAGGCTCTCCGAGTTAAAGGGGCCAGGGCTAAGCTGATTGCTCTGTCGGCCTCAGCACACCAATCTGCCACAACTCCACTGGCATCCAAACTGGGAACTGGTCGGCTTCTGGAGCCAGCTGACAGAATCTCTCTATCTGTTTCTGAGAGAGAGCATCAGCGACTCCATTACTGACTCCCGGGACATGCCTGGCTTTGAACAATATATTGGTCAGTAAACAATGGAGTGTGAAAGTTCTGACCAAAGCCATGACCCTAGGAGTCTTGGACGTCAAGTGGATCGTGGATCGTGGAGGCGGAGTATCGGCAGATCGGAGAGGTGGATCGGGCAGAGGGAGCCGTGCAGGGAGCCGTGAAGTGGAGAGGCAGAGCTGACGGCTACGGAGCGGTGCCGTGGGGAGGCAGAGCATTGAAGTAGATAGGCGCAGCGTTAGAAGCGGGGTGGAAGGCGCGTGCGCAAAGTGAACCCGGAAGAGTCGTCGTAGCTGCAGAAGCCCCGGTGGCGAAAGTGAAAGGCACATGCGCATTTGAGGAAAAGACTTAATTAATCACATGTACTGTGGACAAATTGTCACACCAGAAATGGACTGTATGGTTGGCAAGCTCTGTCGATCAAATCGACACTGCTACAACAATCGGAAAAAATTCCAAGAAGGTGAGGTGAGTAGTATACGTAGTCTACGTAGCTTATGTAGCTTACGTAGTCTACGCAGGCGCAGAGGAAACTGATATCCAAAAAAAAAACAAAACCCTAAGAGCCGAGAGTGTCCATGGAAATAGACTCCAAAGCCGGAGGTGCATGCAGCGTCCAATGTAACCTGCAACTCTGCTTTGACCTGAAGGTCCTCCTGCCAAAAAGAAATTCCTTCCATACAATGAGGTCATCCTTTATACTCCGGTGACCCTAGTCCTATGGTGTGGGAGGTGCAGTCCCCTCATGGATTCACATAATCTCCTAATAAATGCATGGCCAGGTGCCATAACTTTGCATGCAAAGTTGAGATGGCCAATCAGCTGTTGCAACTCAAGCAATGGGGACACCCTTAAATTGGGGACTGGAGAAGAAAGGAAAAGACCAAGGACTCTGCCTTCTTTACATTCCTTGGCAATTTTCCACCGAACTATGTGGCCCATCCCCTTAACTGATTTTAATTTAGAAGCCCTGGGCGCAGGTACCTGCATGACCTTGCAATCAATGAACCAAGTGGCCACTATTTGACCTTTCATTTTCAGATAGCCGGGCCAGAGACATAGTTTGCAGCCATAAGTGTGGGTGAGAGTCTGGTCCCATCTCAAGGCCGAATTCATAGCTGCTCGCATATGGAACTCTTGGTCATATTGAAGACATGCAGGGCTCGGGAAATCAGTAAAGACCTTGTAAATAATGTCCATATATTGGAGCATCGCTGAAGCCCTCCATGGTTGGTGCCTTACAATTACTGCCACGTAGATTAAAAATCCTGGGAACCAGTTAGCCCAGGTCCTGTCTACCTTGCGCCTCTTCAGGTGCTCCTTCTCCCGCTCGTCTAGATCCTCCTTGTTTTTCCCCTCAAGTTCTCTGTATAAGAGCGTGAATACATCTACATACTCACCTCTAAGGATTTTTTCCCTAATGGCTGTAGACAAATGATCCCACAGAGGTAGAGGCAGATCCCCGAATAGTAGGGCACTGGCCAGCACCACCTCATATGTTAAACCCCCTGGGTTTGGGTAGCCCCATCCAGGACAGGCACCTTGACCCAGCTGAACCAGTGGTTGGGTCATCTCCCCCATCCTGTGTAAGGCGGGACCTGTCCCATACCCCACAGCCACCCTCCTGGGGGTGTGGATGCAACTGAGCTCTGTGAGTTTGTGTTTTGCAAAGAAAAGGCCCCAGCAGTGCCATGACTGCTGGGTCCCCATGGCCAGGCTGGCTCCTCATTGCAGGTGCTCTCAACCTTACCATCATGCAAAGGATGTCATTTGTATAGCTCCATCTGGAGCGCCTCTGCACCCTGGTTCTCTGCCCTGTCCTCTGAACGCTGTCTCTAGACCTGCTGCCCAGATGTTGCTGCTACATCGCCACCCGCAGTGACTTTGCCCTGTCCATCCTCGAGAAGAGCTAAGCATGCCAGCACCTGAGCCTGAAAGTATTGTTTGGAAGTAGCTTTAGCCTTTTTTGCCCCACCAGGCACCTCATGCAATGGAGGGTGCTCACCCCGCCATCTCTCTTGAGCTGCTAGCATCTCTAGAATGGCTGTGCCAACAGGGTTGTGCTCCTCCTCATCCAAGGAGTCTAGAAGCGTGGGTCGCTGTGGAGGCTTTTGGGGAAGCTTCTTTGGGGCCTGCTGCTTGACCTTAGAAGGGCCCTGACCCTTTTCAGGAGCCATTGTCTAATCTAAAATTTGCTGTTAAACTGGCTCTTTAAAGAGAGTGACCGAGATTTCCACCCCTGGTGCCTACCCAGCATAGATAATATGTTTTAAGTACTAAGCCACTCTGTGGGGGTGAGGGGCCACAGATGGCCAACACCCACCCAAACTTAAAACTGTAAGATGGCTGCCACACCAGGCTGTCGCCTCAAAATGGCTGCGCCCAGGAAAAACGGTCCCACAAATGGCTGCCACACCAGGTTGTTGCCTCAAAATGGCTGCCCCCAGGAAAAAGGGTCCCCAAAATGGTTCCATTGCCCAACTAATGCAGTGGGAAAGTAAGTTGCTATGGTTGGCTAATCCTCCAAGACCAAAAGCCCACAAAATGGCCACCCCTCAAGGCTGCTGTCTTAAAATGGCTGCCACCCACCACAAGGCAGGCACTGCTAAATGGCTGCCCTGTAGAGCTGTAGCCTCAAAACAGCTGCCGCTGCCCCAAGAGAGCTGCTGCCTGCCAAAACACCCTCATGGGCACCGCCCATCAACTGCCTGACTGGCTCACTAGATCAGCTGCCCTGTGCCTTTCCCAATTAATGCAGCCTTGATCCCCAGGTCACCTGCCAGGCCCCAGTGCAGGCCGTACCTTTCACCAGCCCCCCCCCCCAAGTGGCCTGTTAGTTCTAGAGCCCTCCCCCGGTAGCTCTACAGTTGCTGGGCCCTGCAATTGAAATGTCTGTCACAGGCTGCCACCATCGAGGACAGCTTTCTCCGAGGAACACCGCCGACAATGACCATCGCCGCCAGCCGCCACCACTGCCCGCCACTGATGACTCCACCGCTGCGATCCTCAGTCCTCTCAGATAGGCCCCAACCCTTTTTCTCCTGTGTGCTCGGAGCTCCCATTAGGCCTGAGCATGAGGAGCAACTGATTTTGGTTGGGAGCGGATGATAGGGAAATGGCTGAGAAGCTGAATGCATTTTTTGCCTCTGTCTTCACTGTGGAAGATGAGAAGTGCTTGCCCACTCCAGTACCGCTGATTTTGGGAGACGTGTTGAAAGACCTGAGTCAGATGAGAGAGGAAGTCCTATGACTGATAGACAACTTAAAAACTAATAAATCACCAGACCCAGATGGCATACATCCGAGAGTTCTGAAAGAACTCAAATGTGAATTTGTGGCTCTCCTAACAAAAAGATGTAATATTTCATTAAAATCTGCCTCCATTCTTGAGGACTGGGAGGTAGCTAATGTCACTCCCATCTTTAAAAAGGGTTCCAGAGGAGATCCGGGAAATTACAGGCCAGTCAGTCTGACGTCGATACCAGGTAAGTTGGTAGAAACTATTAAGGAAAGAATTACTAGGCACATTGATGAACAAAAACTATTGAGGCAGACTCAGCATGGGTTCTGTGAGGGAGTGAACAAACATGTGGACAAGGGGGACCCAATAGATGTTGTTTACCTTGACTTCCAGAAAGCTTTTGATAAAGTTCCACATCAAAGTCTCCTAAGTAACCTCAATAGTCATGGGATAAAAGGACAAGTCCTCTTGTGGATCAAAAACTGGCTAATTAATAGGAAACAGAGAGTGAGTATAAATGGGAAATTTTCTCAGTGGAGGGTGGTAAGCAGTGGGGTACCACAGGGATCAGTACTCGGTCCTATGCTGTTTAACTTGTTTATTAATGATTTGGAGTAGGGAGTAACCAGTGAAGTGGCTAAATTTGCAGATGACACCAAGTTGTTCAGGGTGGTGAGATCCAGGGAGGATTGTGAGGCACTCCAAAGGGATCTGTCAAGGATGGGCGAGTGGGTGTCAACATGGCAAATGGGGTTCAGTGTGGCCAAGTGCAAAGTGATGCACATTGGAGCCAAAAATCCTAACTATAAATACACGTTGATGGGGTCTGAACTGACAGAGACTGACCAAGAGAGAGATCTTGAAGTCACAGTAGATAACTCAGTGAAAATGTTGAGACAGTGTGTGACTACAATAAAAAAGGCCAATGCTATGCTGGGGATTATTAGGAAGGGAATTGAAAACAATCAGCCAGTATCATAATGCCCCTGTATAAATCGATGGTGCGACCTCATTTGGAGTACTGTGTACAGTTCTGATTACCACACCTCAAAAAGGATATTATAGCATTGGGAAAAGTGCAGAAAAGGGCAACTAGAATGATAAAAGGGTTGGAACACTTCCCCTATAAAGAAAG
>NW_015172084.1:194308-195438 GCF_001447785.1 Gekko japonicus
GCCGCGGGTGCCCCCCCCCCCCCCGGCATTGGCATCGAGGCCAGCCCGCCGGCCCATTAAGCTTCCCCCTCCTTTCCCCCCCAGCGGTGGTGGCGAGGCTGGCTCGCCAAGCTTTCTCCCTCCACCCCCCTGAGTGGCAGCGAAGCCTGAATGGCTCACAGCCACCGGCCCACCAAGCATTCTCCCCCCCCCTCTGGCGGCGGCAAGACAGTTGCCAGGGCATTCTCTGCGCATGCGCAGGGAACACTCTTTTACTTTGGGGGGGATTTAAGTATCCCACCTATAGTTTTTTTAAACTTTTTAGATTTTTCTGCACACCTGAGGATTGCCCCAAATGTGCAGGAAAATCTCTTTGCCCCCTAGGTGCCCCCGATGTGCGGATTTAGATATCCGCACGGAGGGGGCGCTTTGTCTATTAGTATATAGATATGGAGCAGAGGTCTATCAGTGGCTATTACCCAAGGTATAGATAGGAACTCTCAGTCTGGGGCAAGTGATGCACTGTATTCTTGGTGCTTGGGGGGCAACAGTGGGAGGGCTTCTAGCATCCTGTCCCCACTGGGTGGACCTCCTGATGGCACCTGGTATTTTTGGCCACTGTGTAACAGAGTGTTCGACTGGATGGGCCATTGGTGTGATCTAACATTGGCTTCTCTTATGTTCTTAATGCCTCTCCTCATTCCTCCAGGGTCGGGGACAAAGGGTTGCATTAGGGGAACAGCTGTTTCAAAGGCACCCACTAGTTTGCGGAGTGTCCCAAGGGGGCGGTACTTTCCCTGATACTATATAACATCTATATGCACCCCCTTGCCCAGTTTGCCCGGAGGCATGGACTGCTGTTGGGTGGCCAGTCTGACTCTATTCCGGAAGTTCTGGACCTGGTGTTGCAGGCCGTGGCTGTTTGGCTTAGACTGAACTGACTGAAATTGAATCCGACAAAGAGGGAGGTCCTGTGCCTAAGTCAGGGTGGCCTGGGGTTAGGGATCCCACTCCCATCCTTTGATGGGGAGCCGTTGGTGCTAGTGTCAGATGTTAGGAGTGCTCCTGGATGCCTCCCTAACAATGGAGGCCCAGGTAGCAGCCACTGCCTACTCAGCCTTTTATCATAGAAGGTTAGAGTTGGAAGAGAC
>NW_015172084.1:196632-203577 GCF_001447785.1 Gekko japonicus
AATGCACCGCCATCGCCATACAAATTGCTTTTAGTAATTATGTTGTGTTTTATGTTGATATTTATATTGCTGATTTTATCTGTTGTAATATTATGCAAGCGGCCCTGAGGCTACTCCGGCAGGGAGGGCGGGGAAAGGAAGGAAGGAAACAAACCCTGCAGAAGATAATAATTCGTATCAGGTATGGAGGATGCACTTTTAATAAAATAATGGTTAAGAGTTAAACACAAAGAAACTACACAGGAACAGGCCAATTTAAAGCCAGACAATGACAAAGGCAGCTTGAGGCATTCGATTTTGGGCCAAGCTACAATGCTGAGTGAATCCCAATAGTAAGACCCACTATCCAAGTAAATAATCTCAGAGCCTTGTTAGTTTGAGTCTGAAGGCACTTTCTCCAAAGTTCGATTACATACCAATTTTTACTTTAGTTGAGGGCAGGAAAATAAACACCACAATCTCAGACAACCTTATCTCACAGTACAATTTGAGATTAGATTAAGCATTCATCACGTAGGACAACTCACATTTCTCAAAGTGAATTTATTATCAGTAATATCTTAAAGTCATTACTACCCTAAAAGCCTGTTCTTGAACACCATGGCTGTGAAGATCAGAACCTAAATTTATTTGTGTTTTTTTTTTCAAGTTATTGTCTTGAATTACTGTCTCCTTAATTCTAGGGATGTGTGAACTCCTTTGGGTCCATACTTCCTTGCCATCACCAGTTGTGAATATGCTACCAACTTACTGGATTGACTGATTTCTGAGCCATTTGACAGACTTCACTGGGTAGTTGGACAATAACATGCACATACAGAGGTCATTTCGGGGGGGAACGCGGGGGATCGCAGTTCCCCCGGGTGAGGTACGGGGGGCGGGGCACATGACGAACCCCGCCCCCTGCTTCTGGCCGCCCTGCTTCCGGCCCTCATTCAGCCAGGAGGAGGCAGGAGAAGAGGGAGGGTAAGTTGCTTCCTCCCTGCCTCTCCCCACCCCTGCCTGCCTGGGGCCAGGGAGGGCCTTCTTGCCTGGGGCCAGGGAGGGCCTTCGCGGGGCTTCCTTGCACTCCCGCTGGCCTTGCAGGTCCACCGCCGGGCTCGGCAGTGGAGCTGCAAGGCTGCCGGCGGCAGCCGGGACCGTTGGGTGCAGGGTGTGTGGCCTTATGACACACTTCCGGTGATGTCAGGGGGTGTGGCATATGCTAATGAGTTTTGCTAATGAGTTCCCCTAGCTCTTTTTCTACGAAACGACCCCTGTGCACATACATTATGCTTTCATGCACGCACATTGTCTCTCACAGCCCAATGGCTCTGCTGCCCAGGCATGATTCTTTTCCTTTCAAGGAAATTTAAATCTTCCAAAATAAATTAGTTTTAAAGTTGCTCTTACCTTTCACTGTTTATCAGTACTGATTTGTAACTATAGCCAGCAGCATGTGTGGTTCAGCATAGGTTTTGTGCCCATGCGGTTTTGTAAAAGACCCAAAGGGTTTGTAGTTTCCCATAAAACAAATAACGATCATGGAAAACAAAGGGAATGGATAAAATATGGCCTCTGCAAGTAGAATAAGGCCGTAAACCTTGTTCCTGGGAATAAGCTCATTGAGTAGAAGGGGACATACATCTTAATAGACCTGCTCAGAAATGGGCTGAAAAGGCCAAAACACCCCTGAAACCCCCTCCCCATATCACATGCCCTGATGGAAAAGTACTCATGGGGGCTTGTAGCACTGGCCACTTCATGACTTCTCCAGGCCTAGCGGCAGAAAGGAGTGAATTGCCACCCACATAATTCCTAAGGCTGGGAGGTGGTGGCCACGGCTTCACTCAGCTGGGCCCAGTGGCAGCCAACACTTTACTCAGGTGGGCCTGGCAGCTCTGATCATGCCACTCAGATAGGACAGGCAGCAGCCATTCCACTACTCAGCCATTTCTAGCAGCCGCCGCCACTGTATCATTCACCTGGGCCCACCGGTGGCAGCAGTGATGGCCACTGCATGATTTTGCAACTTGTACAGACTTTAAATGGAGAGGCTGCTGGGCAGGGAAGGAGGGTGTTATGTACGTGGACCGCCTCCAGGGGTCCGCGGACAGGCTAGAGCTTGGATCAGGAAACAAAGGAAACTTCGGATCCTGGATTCCCTAGCCCCAACCAATAGCCACCTTGGCGGGACATTTAAACCCTCCAATGGGAGTGGGGGGGTTGCTGGTGGATATGTATATAGTTGGCCCTGCTGGCCGTTAGAATTCGTCTTTGTCTGTGTTAAGTACAATAAACGTGTGCTACAGCATGTCGTCGTCCGAGTCCTCCATGCGGCGAACCCAGTACTTTTCAGAGGGAAAGATGAAGAAAGACTGGGGAGAACAACTAAAGGTGGGAAGGAGAGAAGGAAGCAGGAAAGGGCGGCTGTGGGGGCTGCCAGGGGATTAAAAGCAGAAATAGTGGGAGAGGGGATACAAGGGGGAATGAGATCTATTATTTGTTTATTCTGCTTAGAAAAAAATTATACAGTCTCTCAAGGAACTTGCCCGAGATGCCCCCTGCAAGTCCTTGCAGGTCCCGTGCTTGTTCATACTACTCCCAAGGATCATCATTCCATTCCAGGGACTGTTATTGCAGAGTTTGGGAACTTAGATTGCAGTCCTGACCAGTCTACTCAGATGTCTGTTCCCCATTATTCCCAGGACCAAGGACTGTATTGTTTATTTATATATTTAGAATATTTCTATGCTTCAGAGGCAGCTTACAATTAAAATCACAATATTAAAATCAAGCCACTAAAAATAAGTGATTGGACATAAGAAGTGGCAAATCAAGCTTGTGGAGAAATACATTTTTCTTTGGAAGTCTGGACTCAAGGCGAAGGTTTTGTTCAGTCCAGACCTTGGATGGCCACCTATGTCCAGATGCCTCAGAGGGCAGAACAGAACAGGAACTGCAGGTCAGAGTGGGGCTGTTCCACCACAAACCAACTCAGCCGAGCATGACACTATTAGCCGTAAAGAGCTAGGGACAAGACTAGGCACGGTGGGCTGCACTTCAAAGCACCTTGTCCACTTCATCAGGCCTCACCAACCGAAAGTCGTCCATACAGCTAGGACCAGACTGTGCTTCAATAACATCCCAAGACTGAGCCAGTCCAACTGTGGATGTGAACAATTTTAGCCGCAAAATGCATTGCAAAGGAACCACAGCAGGCTTGTATGTTTGTTGGGTCAACATCCTTTGGGCTTGAGATAAAGCACCTTCACAATCTGGAAAAGATCTGCTGGACAACCTCATGCAGGCACAATGGTGGCAGAAAAGTGAGCTCACTTCACTGCTATTATCGACACAGAGTAGGCACGATAATGTGTTCTTGCTTGGGTTTGGTTGCATACACGTCAAGTTTTTTTTTTCCACTTGCACTCTAATCACCCCTCCTCCCCATCTACAAAGCCTAGGTTGTGGTTGTACAAGGAAGCCTGGGGGACAAAGCTGAGAGATATCCACCCCTCCCTCTTTCTTCACCTACCCAGGTTTCTATGATACATACCAGTTTGGCCTCCTCACCCAGTATTAAGTCCTGGATGACAGATGCTTTCTTTTGAACCAACCTGGCTTTCAACAGTAGCAGCGGCACTTTTAGGCTTGATAGGTGATCAGTAAGATTTCCAGGGTTCCTTTGGTTGAGAAAAGGACTAGAAGAATGGATAGGCACAACTGCTGATCTTTTCTTTCCCTTACCTGGCCCGTCCTTCCCTTGCAATATTTCAGTGGAGCCTGTTCAAGTTGATTGGCTCCCTTTATACCCTATGGGAGCTTTAGACAGCTCCCACTGTTTCCATTGGGCATTCTTTTCATTTTTTTCAGTATATCCCCTCACCAAGGAGCAGTCTTATTTGCATCAGTGTGTGTGTACAAGGCAAGGAGTTTCTTATCTTGCAAAGTAGTAGAGTTCCTCCAGAGTGTGAGTGGGGAAGTCCCCAAGTCACATCTTCTCAAAAATCTCTTTTGTTTCCTTGTGAGCCTCTTAGAAACTTTTGGTCCTTTCTATATCAAAGCTGCTTCTCCTCTATCAGACGGTAATTATCAGTAAAATATTGGAAGCAGCTGAAATTGATAAACTGACTTTTTACTTAAAGGATAAGACAGAAGAACAATTTGAAAGAACATGGTCAAGGTTCTATAGTTGGGTCGAAAAACAGGGAAGAAAATAAATTTCAAATCATGGTCTAATTAAAAAGGGGGCCTTTTTCTTATTATAGTACTAAAAATGAGGGAACAAAAATAATTGTGGGTTTTTTTGTGTGTGGGTGTGTTTTCTGGTAAATTATATTGAAAAAGACAGAAACAGTCCTAGAAAAAATATTATACATTATGTTCCAGTATTATATGGGTAATGAGGCTAGCATACCCCCACCCCCACTCTGTTTTATTTCATGTGTATGTTTTTTGATGGTTTTTGTTTTCGGTTCAAAAATAAATAATCTGGAAGGGGGGAAGAAAGTTGACACCCATTGACAACAGTGAAACTTTAAAAGGCCAAGGCAGCATCAGCACTGAGGTCCACCTGGGGCACATTCTCTAATATTGCCACTTCTGTTGCCTGCAAGGGAGAGCAGAAGCTCATAGCTGGGTGCCATGCTGCCACAGCCTTTTAAATGCCCTTCCATTGCTGTTAATGGTTGCTCCAGAGGCCAGGTCCACTGCCCATTGTAATCAATGTGGTGGATCTAGCTTCTGGAACCAGTTCTACCATACATTGGGGGGGGGGATAATGGAAGGTCAGTTAGGAAGGTCCATAGGTCCGTTGTACCCCCGTTGATTCCAATGGATGGTAGACCTGGTGTCTGGACTTGGAGACCAGGTCTACCCCTAAATGAGGCTAGCATACCCCCACCCCCACTCGGTTTTATTTCATGTTTATATGTTTTTTGTTGGTTTGTCTTGTTTTCGGTTCAAAAATAAATGATCTGGGAGGGGGGAAGAAAACTGACACCCATTGACAACAGTGAAACTTTAAAAGGCCAAGGCAGCATCAGCACTGAGGTCCACCTGGGGCACATTCTCTAATATTGCCACTTCTGTTGTCTGCAAGGGAGAGCAGAAGCTCATAGCTGGGTGCCATGCTGCCACAGCCTTTTAAATGCCCTTCCATTGCTGTTAATGGTTGCTCCAGAGGCCAGGTCCACTGCCCATTGTAATCAATGTGGTGGATCTAGCTTCTGGAACCAGTTCTACCATACATGGGGGGGGGGTGAGAGAATGGAAGTAGGCTTGATGTCCATAGGTCAGTTGTACCCCCATTGATTCCAATGGGTGGTAGACCTGGTATCTGGACTTGGAGACCAGGTCTACCCCTAGGAGTTGGACTGGCTTCCAGAGGGCAGGTCTTCCATCCATTAACAACAGTGAAGCTTTAAACTTCAAAAGGTATTGAAAGGGCTATGGCAGTATCAATGCCATGGCCCAGCTGGGCAAGCTTTCACTCTCATGGCTCCTGCCTCTACTCCCTCGTTGCCCCTGTGCTGTGGGGCTGCAGCTGGCTCTCTTCCCTTCCAACATACATTCATATGACCTGAAATTTTGGGAAATTTTTCATTAATCCTGATATCTCAGGAGTATTTTGGCTCATTTCAAGTATTCCCAATCTGAAATTGCTGGAGAAAGCAAGAGAGTACCAGAAAAACATTCTACTTCTGCTTCATTGACTATGCTAAATGTTGTGTCTGCTGACCGGCACAGGGCTAGCGATTATCCCAGAGCTTGCCTCTGAGAGAACAATAGGGACTAGGCTCCTAGTCCCTCCACTAGGGGAGCCAATGGGAACCGTGGCGGGAGATTCAAACCCACCAACGGGACCCAGGGGTGTGTCCCCAGGGGTGTATATAGTTGGCCAGCCGGCCGTTAGTCTCTTGTCTTGTTGTGTACCAATAAAGCGTGCTATGCACTGTGCCAGTAGTTATCTTTCGTCCATGCGGCAAACCCACCACCCAATACTAAAGCCTTTGACTTTGTGGATCACAACAAACTATGGCAGGTCCTTAAAGAGATGGGAGTACCAGACCACCTCACATGTCTCTTGAGAAACCTGTATAAGGGTAAAGAAGTGACAGTTAAAACCGGATATGGAACAACTGATTGGTTTAGCATAGGAAAAGGAGTGCGACAAGGATGTATATTGTCATCTTGCTTATTTAATATATATGCAGAGTACATCATGTGAAATGCTGGCCTGGATGAATCACAAGCACGAATTAAGATTGCTGGGGAAAAGATCAACAACCTCAGATATGCAGACGATACCACTCTAATGGCAGAAAGTGAAGAGGACCTTAAGAGCCTCTTGCTCAGGGTAAAAGAGGAGAGCGCAAAAGTGGGCTTGAAGCTCAACATCAAAAAAACTAAGATCATGGCATATGGCCCCATCACTCCTTGGCAAATAGAAGGGGAAGTCGTGGAAGTAGTGACAGACTTCACGTTCCTGGGATCCCAGATCACCGCAGACTGTGACAGCAGCCATGAAATTAAAAGACACCTGCTCCTTGGGAGGAAAGCGATGGCGAACCTAAACAGCATGATAAAAAGTAGAGACATCACCCTGCCAACAAAAGTCCGCATGGTCAAAGCAATGGTATTCCCAGTAGTCATGTATGGCTGCGAGAGTTGGACTATAAGGAAGGCCGAGCGCCGAAGAATAGATTCTTTTGAACTATGGTGCTGGAGAAGACTCTTGAGAGTCCCTTGGACTGCAAGGAGATCAAATCAGTCAATCCTAAAAGAAATCAACCCTGACTGTTCCCTGGAAGGCCAGATAATGAAACTGAAGCTCAAATACTTTGGCCACCAAATGAGAAGGGAGCACTCCCTGGAGAAGACCCTGATGCTGGGAAAGATTGAAGGTCAAAGAAGACGGGGACGGCAAAGGATGAGATGGTTAGACAGTGTCATAGATGCAAC
>NW_015172084.1:205304-205416 GCF_001447785.1 Gekko japonicus
TAGATATTTAGGAGTTCACTTCCACTTCAGTGCAAATTGGGTTACTCACAACAAGGAAGTGTTAAAATCAGTGAATAGTAATATTCTTGCAATCACACGTTTCTTTTACACT
>NW_015172084.1:205596-205773 GCF_001447785.1 Gekko japonicus
GGCTGCCAGCATGTGTGCCTTATGCAGCCATTTGTTTGGAGACAAACCAAAGACGTTTAGTGACAAGAGCTTGGATTACGACAATCAAGTATTGGCTGCGTATACACTTTAGGAGTAGTCTGAATAGTCTTATTGCACACCATGCTCTCTGAAGCACAAACATCTGCATGGATGAGC
>NW_015172084.1:205913-206659 GCF_001447785.1 Gekko japonicus
GAGATGGGGGAAGCCCTCTAACGGTTCTTTGCCTGAATATTTTGCTTGTCTGACAACCCCTGATCTGCGAAGAGCATTCATGTTAGCTCGTTTTAATATTCTCCCTTCTGCTGTATTGTACGGGAGGTTCAAGAAAATCCCATACTCATCTAGGTTTTGTGCCTGTGGCTTGGGAGAGATTGAAAGTATCGAACATGTTCTCCTGTATTGTTCTTTTCACTGTGATATTCGTGCTGTTTTTCTAGAACCTCTTTATCAGAGTCAAGTAGGGCAATCTGATGACTATAAAATCATTTCATTATTATCTTCCCATAATCCTAAAATCACAGAATCTGTAGCTAAATTTCTCTGTTGTGCTATTAAGAGAAGATTGTTTCAGTTACAAGGGTAAAGGACGTATCCTTGTCTCCCTGCCGTATGTTCTATCCATATGCCAATAAAGATTCTGATTGATTGATTGATATTAAGGCCACTTTTAAAAAACTTTTATTATTTCATTGTGGGTTGGGTGGGTTTGGGGCCTGGGGTTGGCGTGGTGGTGGTGGGTAGGCCTCTTCCTGGGTTTTTTTTAATTTGGGGGGGGTGTTCTAGTTTGTACAGCCTGTTTTTGCAGTTGATTTTTTTTAACTGTGTGTGATATTTTATTTCATGGCTTGTTGAAGCTTTTTTTGGGGGGGGGGGACTGACTAGGCCTTCTGCCTGGGGCCTAGGCTCTCTGGTTTTGGTTCTTTTGCTTTGTGGTTCTC
>NW_015172084.1:206716-216835 GCF_001447785.1 Gekko japonicus
CTTGTTGAAGCTTTTTTTTTGGGGGGGGGGTACTGGCAAGGCCTTCTGCCTGGGGCCTAGGCTCTCTGTTTTTGGTTCTTGTGCTTTGTGGTTCTCTTGCCTTTTTGCAGTTTCATTTTTTTAAGTTCCTTGTATTGTGTTTTCTGGGTTTCTTGGGGGGTTTTCTTTTGGGGGGGGGAGAGTCACTGACTAGGCCTTCTGCCTGGGGCCTAGGCTCTGTCTGTTGCCTTTTAGTGGTTCTGTTGCCTTTTAGCAGGTTTTAAGTTGTTATATTTCTGTGGACTTTTGGCTTTCTTAGGGGTGGGGTCACTGCTATGTATCAGCCCTGTAGCTAGGGAATTTTTGGGAGGGGGCCTCAGGGGGCCTGCCAGCTAGAGAGGCAGTTCCACCGAGCGCCAGAAAGAGCACCCCGCCAGAGACCGCCGCCAGAAGACCGCCGACAAAAAAGAACCTGAAGGAAAAACAACACCAACCACCACCACAGGGGTGCCTGGTAGGTTGCCCCACCCCGTATAGAACCTGTGGCCCTAGCTAGGAAAAATTGAAATGGTGACTAGCACCGACTTGTAAGCCGCTCAGAGACCCCTGGATAGGGGGTTCGAGCGGGATATAAAGTGGAATGTAAATAAATAAAGTAAATAAACCTACCTTTATCTGCCCCTCTGACTTCAGCTGAATGGTCCCCAGTCAGTCCAAATGAAATTAAATGTTTAATTAGCCACGTGAAAGCTGGAAAGGCCCTAGGGCCAGATGGACTCCCTCCAAAGTTATTTAAAAACTCCAAATGGTGGGCCACTCCCTCGGCAACGCTTTTCACCATAATCAATAAAACTGGGACCATGCCTGACACATGGACTAATGCTACTGTAATTCCAATTTTTTAAAAAGGTGACCCCTTTTATATCTTGTATTGTTGTATACTGGTGGCCTATATTTGTGTTGTTGTAGATTATATTACGTTCAGCTGTGGTACCTGTTCCTGAAGAAGACACTGTGGAAACGGGATTTTTACCGGTGCCCTGTTAACAGGATCACTTAGGCTCCAACAACATCAGACTTTGTTGCTTCACTGACAAGGACTGCTTCAGATAGAATTTTGTTAGGACTGAGGTGTCTTCAAACATTGGACTGACACCAGAGACATTTAGTATAATATTCTTCATGTATACCATTTGTTAAGGGTGCACATGGTATTACCAGTAGAAACATGGTGAATTTTCCCAGACTAATGATACAGCCCTATTTAATTTATTTAAAATGTATTTATTTATTTTCGTATTTGTATCCTACCCATCCCGCAAGTGGGCTCAGGGTGGGTCACATCATATTTCAACAGTTACAATAAAGTTTTAAAACACAGTATAAATATCTAAAATTGGTGGATACAGCTTACTAGTGAAAGTTCTGACCCAGCAGTACAGATGGATATGGCCGGTTACCAATGGATGGATGACCGGTAGGTGGGAGACAGCAACCTCAGGAAGGCCATGTGCGGACACCTGCTGCCTCAACCCAAAGCCTGGTAGAACAGCTCCATCTTCAGGCCCTGCAGAACTGAATAAGGTCCCGCCGGGCCCTGATCTCAATGGGGAGCATGTTCCACCAGGTGCGGGCCAGGGCAGAAAAAGCCTTGGCCCTCGTCGAGGCTAGACAGATGTCCTTTGGGCCAGGGACCGCCAGGAGATGTTGATTATTAGAGCATAAAGCTCTTTGAGGCATATACGGGAAGAGGCGGTCACTTAGCTATGTTGGTCCCAAGCCGTATAAGGCTTTGAAGGTTATTACCCAGACCTTGAAGCAGATCCAGTACTCAACTGGTAACCAGCTGGCAAAGCACATGCCAAACGTGAGCCTGCACAGGCGTCGACGTCAACAGGTGCACTGCCGCATTTTGCACCAGCTGTAATTTCTGGATCAGCCTCAGAGGTAAGCCTGCGTAGAGTGAGTTGCAGTAATCAAGCCTGGAAGTGCCCATTGCATAGATCACCATAGATAGGTCTTAGGGGGAGAGATGGGGCTTCAGTAGCCTGAAGATGGAAAAATGCAGATCTGGCAACTGCAGCAACCTGGGCATCCACGGACAGAGAGGTATTCAGTGTTACTCCAAGGCTCCTCACTGTCTGGGCTGGTACCAAAGGTGCCCATTCCTGGGTGGGGAGCCTGGTGCCCACATCCGCACCCCCTCGACTCGGGTACAGGATCTCCGTCTTCAATAGATTTAACTTCAGTCAACTCTGCTGCAACCATCCAGCCACTGCTTGCAATGGCTAACCCAGCTTTCTGGGAACAGAAGATGGATGGCCGTCCATTTGGGTATTGCCAGCATACTGATGACATCCCCGCCCATAACCGGACTAACTGGGCGAGGGGGCGCATATAGATGTTAAATAACATTGGCGAGAGGATCGCCCCCTGCGGCACTCCACATTCTAGTGGTTACTATGGGGAGACCCTCTCGCCAAGCACCCCCCTCTGTCCCCAACCATGGAGAAAAGAGGAAAACCATTTCAAGGCAGTCCCATGAACTCCTACGTTGGCAAGGTGGTGGGTCATAAGATCATAGTCAACCATGTCAAACACTGCCATTAAGTCTAATAACAACAGCAGCACTGACCTGTCTCAGTCCAGATGTCCAATAACAACAGCAGCACTGACCCGCCTCAGTCCAGATGTCTACAGACATCATCTGTGAGGGCAACCAGAGCTGTCTCCATCCCGTGGCCAGGGCAGAAGCCGGACTGGAAGGAGTCAAGGATGGAAGTGTTATCCAGGAAGGCCTGGAGTTGTTTGGCCACCGCTCTCTCAACCACCTTGCCCAGGAATGATAAATTCAGTACTGGGCAGTAGTTGATCAGGACCGTCAGGTCCAGTGATGGTTTTTTAAGAGCAGACGAACCACTGCCTCCTTCAAAGCCTCTGGGAAAGTCCCAGTAGAAAGGGACAAGTTGATACTTTCTCCCGGAGGAGCCTGAATGCTCTCCCTGCAAGATTTCATTAGCCAGGAAGGGCATGGGTCAAGGAGGCAGGTAGTAGGCCTCACCACTGCCAGGATCCTGTCAACTTCCTCCCGAGAGAGTTGATCAAAGTGGTCCAATACTGGACCAGAAGTTGGACAAAGGACTTCCAGTTCCTTTACTGTCTCAATTGTGGCCAGGAGGTCCTGGAGGAGTGTCACAATCTTGCAGACGCAATGGAGGTCACATAGAAATCCTTCTTTGTGGCCTTCACTACCATATCATAGGCCTTCATAATGCCTTTCTGAACAATTCTGCTTGACATACTTTGCAAAATGCCAGTGCAGAGGTTCACGTTTATTCAACTTGGTGGCAGCATTATTTCATATTGTATTCCATTTGTGGTGTTAGAGTGTCAGACAAGGAACTGGGAGGTCCAGGTTTGAATGCCTACTCTGCCGTGGAAACTTATTGGGTGACCTTGGGCCAGTCACACACACTCAGCTTAACGGGATGGTTATTGTCCTCACAGACAATAATATAAAATGGCAGAGAGGATAATGATGTCAACCACCTTGGGTCCACATTACAAGGAAAGGCAGTAAGCAATTAAATTTGAGCTCAGAAAGTCTTGCTGCTCAGCAGAACTGGAGGAGGGAGAGAGAGAGATGGAGGATGGCATGAGAGAAAATAGAACAGTAAACAGGAGAATCCTGCAGAAGAAAAAGATGGGCAAGATACAGCATGGGAGGATGAGTGGGGGATGCTTTCTGCACAAATACGTCAGCTAAAGTCTGTCTAATCATGTTTGAGAAAAACTCTGCTGGTCAAAACATTTCAGTCTCAAAGCTTCTTCCAAAACTAGTCTGAAAGCGCTGAAGGGAACTACGGTATTGTGTCATTTTAACAAAAGGAAATATATTTGAAAATGTTTTCAGGTGCTCTTGGGAAAAGCTGTAAACAAGGAGAACAAAGAGTTTACAAAGGCCAGGTGTTACCAAAACAATAAGTTGAGGGTCCGGAGGAATAAAAAGTGACACAGGGTCATGCAACAACCCTCAAGAAACCCATAGTCTAACTGGAAATGAATCCTGCTAAATTCAATAGGGCTTCCAATGTACTGAATATGTTCAGCTGAGGGAGCAAACAATTTCTTAACCTCTTGGTACGGAGCATTTTCATTAATTTGTAGGAGTTCTGTAGACTAAATGGGTTTTGAAATGATAGTCATTTGATATGCTATCCTCTAAGACAAATATCTTGATATAATTTTTACTTATTTTAAAAAATGGATTCAAATCTAGATTAGCTACATTTCTTGATTACTTCATACTCAGCAAAGATCAAGTTGTTCGAAAGTGGACAAAGAGCCTTGTGTCATCTAAAACACTATTTGGGGCACCAGCGTTTGTAGGCCAGGTGCATCTGATGAAGTAATCATCTTCAGTCCATGAAAACTCATGCCACAATAAATCTGTTGGTCTTCAAGGGTGTCTTTTTTTTGCTGTGACATATTAAACACAGCCATCCCTCTAGAACTGATTTATTAAACCCAAGCTAGAAAAGACCCTGAAAGATCTGTGAATGAATCTCCTGAATAGTTTTATTGGTAAACAGCCAGGGGCATTTTTGATTTAGACTGCATCCATGGTTTTATAGTTGCTTTCCCCTCTTTCCCCAATTTCAAATGATCCTGTAGAGCAGTGATACTCAGTGGCTTGGGAGACATACATGGTTCTTTGACATGCCCCTCTGGCTCTTCGTTGTTCCCCAATGTTGTACCTGCCTCATGTTTCAGGAAAGTAAAGCCCTTGCCTAGTGAGGCCTGTGGTTGACACGTGGTTTTCATCATGGAACAGCTGCTGGCAGGGGAACAGGAAAGCTAAGAGCCTCCTGAAGTGCAGATCTCATGCCAGGGATGGAAGTGAATGTGGCTGTTATGGTGGATAGCATTTGTGAATGTGGTACTTGGACTGAGTACCACTGCCATAAAGCAATTTGTCAGTTGGAGGAAGCATACAGGTTGCCAGTTCATTGTATGTTATCCCCAATGGGGCAAATCTGTGGAGGGCTCTCTGAGGTCAGGAGAACAGCACAGGAAAAGCCTTCACCCTCATGACTATTTACCAATAAAAGTCACTTGGATATATCCAGTTATTGACCTCCCAGAGTCTTATCTCGTTTAGGCCATAGATCTAGGAAGCAAACAGTAGGATAAAACAACTGGGGAAGGATGTTGCCTTCGAGCCCTTGTAATTTTCCCAGAAGCATATAGTTGTTTGTTGTTAGCAGAAAGCTGGGCTAGATATCTTTTGGTACAATCCAGAAAGGCCCCAGTTATGTTCAGAGAGTTGTGATTTTTATTTAAAGATGTCTCCATGCTGGGAGTGTTGCAATATTATGTTTCTATGCCTCATGCATTAATTATATACACAAAAGATCCATTTGCCTCTAAAAAGAAGTAGACAATGTTAGTTATCATCAGAAGTACTGCAAACTTTGCAGCAAACACGATTTTCAGTAACTGCAGTCAATAATGAGCAGAGCTTCAGAACATCTTACTTTGCCCCTGTGATGTTCCCTTCTGCTTAGGAATCAGGAATAGGGCACTCAGTTACTTAAGCAACTACCAAACAATTTTGTGACAGTGTAGTAGCTGGGTATACATTTCTGCATTGCTTCTGCATTGTGGCTGCTCTTGCATCTCTAAGATAGGTGAAATCATTTCTCCCCCAGACTCATGATGTTTGAGTCAGGTAATAATCAATGGGGGAAGGAACTAAGACTCCCATAAGTCTTTGTGAAAACACACATGCACAGTATCATCAACACAGAATTTAAAAAAAACTAGCAAATAGTGAGCCTTTTGTGAAAAGGAAAAAAAGAGCAGTGTTAATACATGACTGACTGGTTTGCTCATTCTTTAACTATTAGTTGTAGTGTGACATGGCTATGACAGGTCGGGAAGCGGGGGCTAGGATTCTTATGGGGCTTTGTGAGAACGTGCATTTGTGAAATGCTGCCAACGTCACAGTTTGAATATAATGAAAGTAACCTGTCCAACAGGTTCCAGCTGCTCACTGTCACAACACCTGCTGAAAATTCTGCTCCATACTCTCCAAAGGCGAGCAGAACAAGAGCCCAGCCAGCAGGCACTCAAGCATCCTTACTTAATGGCCACTGATTAATTCATCCCACTCTTAGTCATTTCCAGTTCTGTTTCCAATTATTTCTTAATTTTGTCATAAAGCAAAAGTACGCCCCTTCGGAGCTTACATGCTAAGCAAAGATAGAATATTGTTACAGATGTGTCAGAAAGAAGAATTTTAAGAAATCCATGGTCATAATACACCAGAATTCACCCGTCTCTTTGGTAATGTTGTGCAAGGACAGCATTTTCCCACCTCCCATAGGTGCTGACAAAGCAATTCTTAGGCAAGCGATCAGGCCACAACACTGATATTTTGCTATAAGCAAAATAATGCTATCAGATAAGACTGGCCCGTTTTAGCTATTTGCACAAACTGTTAGACATTGCTACACAAAGTGTTTGGAAACCATACTCCGAATGCTTTTTCAGTGAAGTTATCAGAACCTTCTACCTCTACCACCTCCTCACTTCAAACGTGGTTTACAAAAAACGCTACTGAAAATTAATCCCTTATGTGCCAAATTTAAGGTACACAAATGTTTTGACAGGGCTTTCCTGTTTCTGCTGTCAAAGACCACAATCTGCACCCTTCTTCAGCATTATAAATATTAAAAGATGAGTACAAAAGGAAATTAGTTTTAAGGGAGTGTATTTTAACTTTAGTGGGTACATTCTGGAAACATCATTGCAGAAGAAACTTGGGTGATGACATTATGAGTTCCGCTCCAGAAAATACTTCTGCCAAAGCATTGCTTGAAGATCAACAGTGCTCTTCAAAGAGGAACAATAAAGGCGATCAATCCCTCTTTGCTGCTCTGATTAACAAATGCAAGCATTGCAGATATGCCTGATGGATAGGGCCAAGCTGTGTCCTTTTACTCTGTTTCTGCCAGTTCCATTTTAGTGACAAACTTCGTGTTTGAACACACCCATCTTTTCTTCTGGCAGCTCGGGAAGAGACTACAGCCCTAATCATTTCCTGATGTTCAGATTTTTAATAAGATTCAATACTTTGCGTGAATGACACAGTTAACACAAAAGGTGTTTTATTATAAGCTTTGGTGCAAGCTAAAAGTGCCACTTGAAAAAGGTTTTTAAAAATATATTTACTTCATGGTACAGCAATAAGCAACATAAACCATTGCTTTTTTGATGTCACATATCTTGGCAGATCACTGCCATACAGTCACATTATTCTAAAATATATATTTTACAATAACTTACAAATCCAGAAACTGGTTACAACTTCTACCACATACATATGGAACCTGTTCTAATAAGCATGCACAGCATCCTGCAATTTAAGTATTGCAGAAGAACACCAAGTTTAGAGCAGGCCCACACATACGACATGACACTGATATTTTCACACTGGAAAGAAAGCTTCTCCTCCTTATAGCTACTGCAATTTTTTCATTAAGCACTCTGATTTTAAAAAATCTCACTCTTCCGAGATTCATCTGTCCATCTGGACTGATCTCACATTTCCAGAATGACTGACAACTATGAAGTCACACAGTCACAGAAAAAGGAGCAATTCAGGCATAACAAGACCAGGACAGTACAAAGAAAATACTAAATCCTCATTGCAGAGATACTTTTGCTGAGATACAATGAGTGGTGAATAATGCATAGGTGCAGGTTTCTTTGCATGGACTGGCCCCCCACATGCACATGAGGCTTCTGCAAGTTGAGGGGGGAGTTCCTCATCCAGAAGTGCACTTGCTCTACAAATTTGTCCTACAGCCTCATGCTACTGAAAAGTTGGCTGGCACAAGCAAGGCTCCCTCTAAGCTGTGGAGTCCTGTGAGCAAAAATTCTACTTGGTGAGCTCCTGGCATTAAAGTTGTGAGCGAGTAATTTGGCTGCTGCATGAATTAGTTTGCTCTGGAGCCATCCTTCCTGAGCTAAGACAAAAATCTGTGAGCTGGAGGCTAAAAAACTGTGAGCTAACTCACACAAACTCAGCTTAGAGGGAACACTGGGCACAAGTCCTGTCAGTGCCACTCACCTATTTGGTGTGGAGAAGAGACAGATCTTCATGCAGATTAGTAGCCGCACAGCTTTCTGCTATGCAAGAGGATATCTCAGTAAGGGCTAAGATGGTGGTGGTGGTGGTGGTGGTGGTAAGTGCTGCCAGGTTGCAGCCAATTTACAGCGAGCCCACAGGGGTTTTCAAGGCAAGAGATGAACAGAGGTGGTTTGCCATTGCCTGCCTACTACAGAGCAACCCTGGACTTCCTTGGTGGTCTCCCATCCAAGTACTAACTAGGGCCGGCTCTGCTTAACTTCTGAGATGTGACAAGACTGCGAGCCATCCAGTCTATATAATTAAACAATAAAAATCAAGCTGATGCTATTCTTACATTTTAATTCCATTAGGTACAATCTGAAGTATGAGATATTGTCCTCTCTGTTGTAATAAGGAAAGCGGACAGGTGATTTGCAAACCCCATTACACAAGTCATTTTTATAAAAAAGAACTGCTGGTGTTTACTATTCTTATTCATGTGGAAATAATTTCCCAGAGCACATTCTGACAAGAAATATTTTTAAAAGTTACACATATTATACAATTTTGCCTTATTGTACAAGGAATGAAGTTTTAGGGCAACTAAATCTTAAAGAATTTACAGTAAAAGGATGTATTGAATAAAACACTCGCAGCAACATTGTTCTCCTGTTTTTGTGCTCCTGCAAGTATGTTGGAACATCTCATATTTAAGTATACTATGAAAGTTTACATACAGGTATATAAGAATGTACATAAGACAGGGCCCAGCTAATTAATTTTAATCAGATTTTTATCAATGCAGTATGGAGCAAAATCTAATTATTAAGCAAAGGAGATGTGAAAGGGAAAAGGAGGGCAGCCATAGTCCCTTGACCTGGAATGAAACAGTGCCATTTCCCTCAAACAATTTTCCTTACAATGGTTGCTAAAGTGGTATGAGATCCAATCAAATGCTCAGCTACAGTAATATGTGAATTTGCTCTCAGCATTTGTCTCAATGCACTCAACTTAGAAGTTACTCACACTAGTAACATTAGTGGGGTGTTCTTAGTAACTAGCACTAAGACATTAGGAAAACAGCCCAGCGGGATTTCCATGTACGGCCCATGTACTTATGCAGAATGCAAACACTACTACCCGAGAGTTCTAACAGCAGTTTGTGGTTCAGTATAAGAAACTCTGTTGGATCTCTAGGAAGTGTTTTTCAGATGAATTAAAAGGCCAGTTCACAAAACTGAAAGGTCAGAAGTTATCATCAAGTGGTTCCTCTCTCAAAATTTATCATTTAAAAAGGTACTGTGTAAAAACACCTATTTGATTAAGGTTTCAGGATACTATGTGCTGAAGATCACTAGAATAGACATTTTCAGAATGCAACATCTTGCCATTTTCATTAGTTGTTTATTTCACAGGACCACATAAGCTAATGTGCATTAGAAGACACACACAGAGAGAAATGGTGACACAAACAGGTTGTAGCCTTAGGAGTAAGTTCCCTAGAGTGTGAGAGAATTGTGGAAGTTGCTTTTTTGTTACTGATTTGTCCACTACCTAGTTATAACTTCCCTCCCATAAAACCAGGGCTCATTTCCTACCGGAATGCACAAGAGTGATGCTCCGGCAGTGATGAGCCCAGGGGGCGGGCACATACAGCAAGCCCCGCCCCCTGCTCCCAGCAGCTCAGGCCACGAGGAGCCAGAAGAAAGGCCTGCCACCGCCCACCACCACCTTTCCCGGGCTGCGCCAGGCCGCAGAGCCTGGGGAAAGGCCTGCTGCCACCCCCCACTGCCTTTCCTGGGTTGCACCAGGCCGCAGAGCCCGGGAAAAGGCCTGCCATTCCCAGGCCGCACCAGGCCACAGAGCCTGGGAAAAGGCCTGCGGACCACCCCTCGCCTTTCCCAGGCCACAGGGGTGGGTGGGCTATGGGGGTGGTGGCAGGGCCTTGATTGGGGGGGGAGAGCCTCCCTCCCCATCTCTTTTCCCTCTTTCTTCTTTCCTTC
>NW_015172084.1:217136-226268 GCF_001447785.1 Gekko japonicus
ATAGCTAGCAATCTAAAACAGTCCAGTGGCACCTTTAAGACCAAGGTGTATTCAGATACAAGCTCTCCCTCCTCTGCGAGGGCAGATCTGCATGCCCCCCCCAATAGCTAGCAATCCAAAACAATCCAGTGAAGCCTGAGCAGTGGGTGTTGCCTTCTGACACACTTCCGGTGACATCAGGGGGTGTGGCATATGAAAATAAGTTATGCTAATGAGCTCCTGCACCCCTTTTTCTACAAAATGACCCCTGCATAAAACACATTTGTATACTTGAGTTTTAGACTAATTTACTACAATTTAGACATATTTTAATTACAAACAAAAGTAGTCCCTTTGATAATAGAACATATTTTTGAGGTGGAATTGTAATTCACTGAACTTTCTTCATAAACTGTTTAAAAATAAAAGTGTCTTTAAATTTAGTTAAATAACAATCAGGACATTTTTGAAGGAAAAAATTCAAACACACAACCCACCTATTAATAGACAAAGCAGCTTGAAGGTTTTTTAAATAATTCAACTGAAATATTTCCATGCAATAAAGGTAACTCAGCAGAGCTATTTTATCCTTAACAAGTAATGATAGAAAAAGGGGCAAAAATGCTCTTTATCCTATTAGGTAGCAAGATCCCGTTTTTCATTTAGATTTGTTACACTTGTCTAAAACAATAAGTTTTGAATTGTAACTACTGAATTGTAAAATGAATTGTAAAGTGAACTGAAACTATTTGACTACTAAAGATAATATAGCCTCAGATTATTAGAATTGTCCTAGTCCAATTCAAGCAGTTTACATTTGGAAACTAAGAACACCGTAGATGTAGCTACTACACTGGCCCATTGTAATATTTGGTCTGAGTCAAACCTTTCAGTTTCACAAGGGTAAGAATGCTTTAAACTGGGCCTTTGGGAAATAGAATATGCAAATGGATTCTACACATTCATTGTTTATTGACCAGCAGAAGAACTGGTTTTTATACCCTGCTTTTCTTTATCCTAAGGAGCCTCAGAGTGGCTTACAAGCTCCTTCCCTTCCTCTCTCCACAACAGTCACCTTGTGAGGTAGGTGGGGCTGAGAGAGTTCTGAGAGAACTGTGAGTGGCCCAAGGTCACTCAGCTGGCTTCAGGTGGAGGAGGAGTGCGGAATCAAACCCGGCTCTCCAGATTAGAGTCTGCTGCTCTTAACCACCATGCTGGCTCAATGAGCTACAGAGGCAGCCACCTCACTATTGTGAGGACTATGATAATGTTTATTTTGTCATGAGAGTATGGGCTAATAAATAAGTTTTTTAAAAGTCAGGTATGAAGCAGCCCTGGAGATCAGCAGAACATAGGCTGGTGCAAAAGAGAGTAATTCATGCATAATGCTGCATTCATACAATGTACATCCACAGAGATACTATTGTGAGAACAGAGTATTGTGACACCTCAAAAGACTAACAGGTCTACTACAGCATACACTTTCATGGGATAACAACCATTTAAACAGAGGGCGATTTCGCACTAGAGCTGCTTCGCGGCACAGCCGCCGTTTGCCCCGACACTATTTGTCGATTTCACACCCAAGGCTGCGGGGCTGCATTTGACCCGCGGCTTCGCCCGATTTCCTCTGCAGTTTCGTGATCCTCAAAAACCAGGATCACGAAACTGCGGAGGGAATCGGGCGAAGCCGCGAGTCAAAATGCAGCCCCGCAGCTTCGGGTGTGAAATTGACATGTTTGTGTCGGGGCAAACGGCGGCTGCGCCGCGAGGCAGCTCTAGTGCGAAATCGCCCAGACTCTCTCCATAACTGATTATAGGGATCATTTGCAAAACGATCCCACACCTGAAAAATGTAAACCATTCTCTTATCCAGTCCTGAAAGATACAAATGCAAGGATGCTATTCCTAGACCAACAGACATGCAAAGCTGCCTTGTCTGTTAGACATATGTGCTTGTGTATACATTACCTATTGTCAGTACATTTTATGTATGATCTAACATGGAATTAATGATTATAAAAGCTATCTACCTTTGTTAGGCTATAGAAGAGTTACCATCTGTTGATTTCTCAGGTTGGATAATGAAAGTTATCAATGCAAAATTGTGACTTAGGAAAACTGCAATAAACACTCAGCCCCCTGTAAAATTTGGAATGATAATTGAGCTTAAATTGTGCTAAAGATTTATCAAGACCATGTTAAATGGATTCCCATTTATAGAAATAACACAGAGCCTGAAAGCCTGTTCTTAAATAAGCCTCACAAAGCCGGGGGGGGGGATATTTTGTTTGTGTAAACACCAAAAAAAGCCTGGTTGTATTAGTGGGAGTGGGATATACATTAATGTACAAAATACTGTATAAGAGGGAAGGACACATTAAACAAAGTATGGTAGAGGACTATATCACTGTACTAGCACCACTACCAAACAATAAAATCACAGAAATATCAAAATAACAAGTCAAGAGAGCAAATTCTTCTTAAAATACCCAAGGTCTCTGTTACAAGTAAATGAGCAAGTATTAATGAATGCATAACCATTGTAGATCTTAATACGGATCTTTGCAAAATTATGAGTCTTTGCTGGACTCTTCCCCCAAGTTAGATCTTGCTTCAGCCCATTAAGTGTTGGAGAAAATATCTCTTGTGTTCATTTCTTAGCAGGTGAAAAATTAAATTTTTAAAACTATTTAATAATCCCTGTTTTTCAGAAACAGCTTGTCACACACAAAAACCCAATTACAAATAAAACCATTTTTGGAGCAAAATTGTTTAAGAAAGTATAAAGAAGAAGAGAAGAGATTGGATTTATACCCCACCCTTCACTTGGAGTTTCAGAGGGGCTTACAATCTCCTTTCCTTTCCCCTCCCCACAACAGACACCCTGTGAGGTAGGTGGGGCTGAGAGAGCTCTTGAGAGAATAGCTCCGAGAGAACTCTGACTGACCCAAGGTCACCCAGCTGGCTTCAAGTGGAGGAGTGGGGAATCAAACCCAGTTCTCCCAAATTAGAGTCTGTGCTCTTAACCACTACACCAAACTTGTTGCATTTTTGAGCTCGTTTACATTGTTGCAGTTTGCCTCCCTGGTTTCAGTTTTGAAGCTCTGTGTCCTCCACACAGGTTGTCTTTCTGAGACTAGTGTCCTCTTAAGAATTATACATCACCCCAGATGGGAGATATCTGCTACTCCCTTTGAAATTGGATTGCCCACAGGGAAAGCCCACAGGGAAAGAGTTTGTATTCCCTAGTGGAGGAATTGGCTTAAGAAAATATTCTGAAGAAGACTTATTTGAAAAGAGAGTATCAATATCCAGAAACCTCTTCAATAAATTGGACTTTAGAATTTAGAAGCCTTGCGACCTTGTCTGAAAGCAAATTTATTCTCCTCATGGATCTTCTTTTGAGTTTCTTATAGGGTCGTTTTCATGGACGTGTTGGGTTTTCCCATTAAATATACATGGCATAGGAATAGTCTGTCTTTTTTTGGACACAGTAGTTTACAGATCTTTTGATAACAAGTGAGCGGTATGTCCTTATAAGAAAGAGACAGACCGGAATATGTATCTACATTATGGCTCCTTTCACCCATTGCACTTAAGACAGAGTATTCCATTTACTCAGTTCCTCCAGATGAGGAGAAATCCCACATTATGAAATTATGGCAACTGAGAGTAAGATCTTGTATAGACATTTTAGAGAGAGAGGATATCCCTCTGAAATTATTAATAGTGCCCGCCTGAGAGTTAATGAATTAGGCAGGAATTCTTTAATGGTTGATCAAAAAAAGACATCAAACAACAGGATGTTTTGGGCTCTTGATTTCACCCCAGCTGCCAATCAGGTACGTTGTACCATATTAAAATATTGGCATTTAGAACAAGAAGTCCCCGGGTGTCAGTTACCCCATTTATAGGGTTCAGAAGAACTTGAAATATTAAAGACATCATTATAAGATCAGATATTAGGTGCCAGCCCCGGTCCAATTAATTTCCCATAGGACACTACAGGTGTGGAAATTGCAAAGTCTGTTCTCAAGTACTGGAAGGGTCTCAAATTGATGTTCCTTAGAGTCATATTCATGTTACTTTAAACCATTTCATTACCTGCAAAATTCCAAACACTGTGTACCTAATAAAATGTATATGTCCAATGATATATGTAGGGTTAGCCATTTTCAAGAATTTGAACATGCTGATGATTTTCAATTTCCAGTTCTTTATGTTTCTGACAAAACTAATGTGAATGCTGTTAGACTGGATCTTCTCCGTCAGGAGTGTTTCTAGCGAGGCAGAGGCCTCCGGCCGTGGCGACCCTTCCCCTCTCCCCCAACGCCAGGGCCGGCGAGGCAGAAGCCTCTGGCCGCGGCGTCCCTTCCCCTCCCACTCCCCCCCTCCGGCTGCCGGGTTCGTTTCCACCCCCCCACTCCAGGACCGGTCGCCTGCTCCCTTCCCCTCCCCCACCACCCACTCCCAACAGGCACTGAGGGGAATGTAGGGTTGCCAGCTCTAAGGAGGGAAATACCTGGAGGTTTGGGGGGTGGATTCTGTAGAGGGCAGCATTGGGTGGGGGGGGGGCGGAAGGACTCAGCAGGTATAATGTCATAGGGTCTACCCTCCAAAGCATCCATTTTCTCCAGGGGAACTGATCTCTGTCATCTGGAGATCAATTGTAACAGTGGGAGATCTCCAGGTCCCACCTGGAGATTGGCAACCCTAGGGGAAAGTCAGCTGCACAGCAGGGGGTTGAAGAGAATGGTTTGATGGCTGCTGGGCCAAGATTGGCATCAATAGTTCCCCAGGAGCCCCATCGTAAATGCACCAAACAATTCCTAAAGATTTTCCAGAACACTACTCTGTCGATAAATCGCAACAATTTGAATTAGCACCAGAGCTTTAAGATCTCTCCAGCTGTCACCTGGAGACTGGCAACAGCTTGTCTGGAGTGTGGGCAGTATGGCATTGTATCTGTCTGTGGTCCCCCTCTTCCTCAGACCCCACCCTCAGCAGGCTTCATCCCTAAAATATCCTGGAAGTTTCCAACCTGGAGTTGGCAACCCTATGTCCTTTCCTGGCAACCATCAGCCAACCTTTATCTGCCTGTCTGTCTTAAGCTTTACAACACCCCCCCCCCAGCCTCTGCCTAGGGAAAGGGCAGCTGACATCATTCTCCTCTCCCCTATGAGGTATGTTATGCAACTGAAAATCCCAACTGCCTTGCGGGGTGGTGGTGGTGAGTTTGAGGTGTGGAATGGAGTGTAGTCCAATCAGCTTCCATATGCAAATAACCTTGGAACGCTGGGCGGGACTGCACAAAGCAGCCAGTCAACCCAGCCAGTGTCTTCTGAGTGGCAGTTTTTCCGGCCTAACACTAAAGGGGGCAAATTTAGAATGTTGCGAAATAGAACGTTGCTATTCAATTATTATAAGGGAGAGATACCAAGACACATATTCGGGAATACCAAAAAAAAAGTGTGGCTTCATTATACCTGAATTTTTTAAAAAGCCAGTTTTTTTTCCCTTGCACACCCCAGTCCTAACTTGGGGTACATCTGCATGCACAAAAGAATACCACCTGTCTGTATTACCACCTACAGATGGTGCAACTGCAGACATCTGGTATGGGAACCACCCAAGTTATTTGATACCCATGGAACAGGAGCAGTGCTTTCCATAAGCCTGCATCTCAGGTGGCATTAGAAAAAAAGGGCTTTTTGGAGGGGGCATCTATTGGGTCCCCAAGGCAGTGAACTTCAAAACAGCTTTTAAAATAACCTCCATATGCCTTTGTGCCTTCTCTCCTCCCAACAGCAACTTTCCCCTGCAAAACAGGATTCCCCTGCAGCAGCACCTGCAGCAGTGCAAGAGCTACCATATCACACCCACCCACACAAGTTTGATCTGGAGTGAAACTCCATCCACTTTATTTAAATGTGAAAGCTCCTGCAGTACTGCAGATCTAAAGTGTGCAGAGGGGAGCAAGCTAATATAGCTTTTTCTTTGCCTTTTCACATGCGGAGACTGTATTGCTTGCTTGAGCCAGCTGTACCGTTTACTAAGGGCACATCTTTAATTGTACTGGTATACCTAGCATGGGCAAGTTATACTTTTCCTGAACGCTGAGATATATTACAGATTACTTGGGTTAATCCACAGGGTGCTTGGGAAGAGGCAGGGATACTGTTTCATGCATAGAGGATCGGCATGAGGAATGAGCATCAAGAAAATAACTCCTTGGTATTATGAAGGGGGCTGCATAAAGAGTGCTTCATGGCACGCATGCTTAACAAATCGTCTAATCTCACATCTCAGTAAGAATGGCCTCTAAAATTGCAGAATGTATGCTACTTTCTCTTCCCACCTCAGTTCTGTGTATCTGGGAGACATCTGCTACAATGAATCCAAGAACAAAACTGGCATTTAAAAATATACATCTGACGTCATCAACAAGAAAAATCAATCTGCAGAATGCAGGAAAACTAATTATATTTAAAGACAATCCAGGAACAACCACCATGGTGACAGCCAATGCTCCCTCTAAGCTGTGGAGTCTTGTGAGCAAAAATTCTACTTTGTGAGCTACTGGCATTAAAGTTGTGAGCAAGTGATTTGGCTCCTGCATAAATGAGCTTGCTCTGGAGACATCCCTCCTAAGACAAAAATGTGTGAGCCGGAGACTAAAAAACTGTGAGCTAGCTCACACTAACTCAGCTTAGAGGGAACACTGGTGACAGCCCAGTTCAATACAGCTTTTATGCAAGACTGTCAAAATGCAGCTGTCCAGGTATAAATGGCATCTATAAGATCAGTGCTGGCCAGAAGAGGAAAAAGCCTAAACCAACATTTTGCTCATGCACATTTTGTTTGCGTGAGCCATACAGGCAACAGGAGAGACGGTCAATGACTGCCTCTTGTAAAAGCAGAGATTCTGGTAACTTCTGCATCTGCCCTGCCACTAAGCCACCACTCCCCACTGTAAAGACTATCACTTTTTCAATAGGATCATCCCATTTCACCATGTACATGAAGTCTTTACATTAGGTACTGAAAAGAGAGAGATGGAAAGAATGAAGGGCAGGAGCACAGCCAGATTAAAACATGCTAAAACATCCTTAACGTGAACCTAACATGGTGCCCACCAACACCTTTCTTGGTGCCTGCCAAGTGTTTTTAAAGAGGGGCTTTAGCCCAGCAAGGCTATTGATTGGATGTGCAGATTTTTTAAAAGTGTTGCTTTGTTAGCTGCTTCCACCACAGGACAAGGATTGTGTGACTGAATGTAAGCTGCAGCAGACATTTTGTGACTGGCCCTGCCTCCTGCAGCAATGATTTGTGGCAGCAATTTTGTGGCTGTGCCCACCACACTGTGTCAGAACTTCAAAGGTGCTCACAGGCTGAAAAAGGTTTGACACTGCCTTATACAGTGTCGAACAGGCCCAAAGATGTAGCTCAGCGTGTGTGTAAGTCCAACTCTGGACAGAAGTTTCATAATTATTTACAGAACTACTCCAATCAAATGGGACTGCATTATCTAAAGATCCTACGGAGAACCCGATAAGAACAACCTTTTGTCACCCAATTGTGAAAATATATTCCTTACTACTTGGCAGGTTGATACAGTTGACCAAACTATGGGCTGTAATCTTACTTACAAGGAGAGGTGCTGTGCCTTTGAAGAAGAGTGGTCCCTGATTCTTCCAGAGTCCCCTGAGTCCTGTTCTTTTTCAAAGGTTCTGTATCTCCACTCTACACATCTATAGTGCTCTTCCCTGAAAATTCTCCATTAGGGAGAAACATTTGAGTTTTCTAAAAAAGAGGACACATATAAGATGGAAGAGGGAGGCTCTGGTGTGCAAGTCTCAGTGTGTGTTTTCCCTTCTTTGGCTGTTCCCTGTGTATTCCACAATGACAAACAATGGCAGAGAAACAGAAAAGAAAGCAGCGTTTCCTCCTTCTTCACTGTGACCTGATTAAACCCTAAACAGCAGCTCCTGGAAGAAAGGTACATCTCTGAAGTAACAGCAGAGTAGGTAGGTAGTAGCTCTATCTATGCAGTGTGAACTCTTTGAACCCTCTATACCTCATTTTAGTGAAAAGGGGTTTTCTTAGGAACAATGGCTCCTACTTCTCCCAGGAGTCACCTCAATTTCAGAAGCAATCACAGGCATAACATTCTTCTCTGTTTTGTTTTGTTTTTTTTAGAGGTGGGAAGTAAGTTAGGATAAAGGAAATCACAAATGGGAAAGAAGCAATATGGGGAACAGAGGAAACGTGAATGCAGCATTCTCCCAAGAACCTCAGACAAAACAAAACCCAAAAACAACCTCATAGCAGCATACAAGGCATCATCCCATTTTATCCTCACAACAATCCTGTTGAGGTATGGAGGGAAAAGGCAAGTAACATGACAGAAGTCAGCCAGTCAATTTCAGGCTTGAGAAGTCCAATGTTATATTCATTACAATACACTACACGGGGTGGGGGGGGGTGAAGGTGAAGAAGATAGCAGGGGGAAAGGCAGTGACAAATTTCAAGTACAATGGGTGCTGTGCATGAATATTACTTACTCCTGTTTACAAAGCAATTTACCATCTTGCATTTTTCTCTTAACCACCACCCCAAGAAATAAATTATTCCCATTTCACAGGTAGGGAAACAAGGTGGGGGGAATCAGTTTTTCTATCCAGTGTCACAGTGAGATTCACGAGAGGTAGGTCTTGAACCCAAGCCAGACTCTGCTGTTCAAATGGGGGTGCAGCCTAGACCTATCTCATTTTGATTTTCAGGCAATGGCAGCCATGGAGAAGCATCGGGTAAGATCAGCATGCCAAGTGATTATATACTAGAGATATCCCAAACCCTAGCTCCTCAAAAATCTAGCTGGACCATGAGGCTTACAAAAACATAAATATTAGCTTAAGACACAGAACAAAGAGATAACAAAATCAAGGGAAAGCAGACATCTCAAAAGGAGTTTCTGAAGCCTGAATATTATGTTGTTTTTAAGCAATACACACCCCTTTCAAAAACACAGAGCAAGTCAAATAAAAGAAGCCATAGAACTTCACAAAGTCAAAACTGATAGATTTGGCATTAGGCCTAGTACCAAGATCTCTCATTGAATTTTACAGAAGTGAAAAGAATCCACCAGTT
>NW_015172084.1:226302-228107 GCF_001447785.1 Gekko japonicus
CTCCTCTTTGCTTTTTGAGTTTGATCCCACTGGATCTTTATCCTTACTTACACTGTCTTGCAGATCAGTTGACGTATCAGTTGGACCACAATGAGTATCGCAAGAATCTTTTTCTACAACTTCAGGATTTCTACAGTCTTGGTTCAGATTTTCATCATTTCTACCTTTATGTTTTTTGAAATTGGAAATATTTTCCTTTTGGTCTGAAGGACTGGCTGTTCCTTCCAGTTTGCAGTTCTGACATTCAAGGTCACTATTCTTTTCACCACTGCTCTGCTTAGCAGTCTCAGAGCTGCTGCGTTTCCTAATGTGATCCTCCTCGGTTTTAATAGGTCCTGCCCTTTTCTCATCAGTTGGTTTCCCACTCGAGTTAGAAACTGTAGATGCATTCTTGGAGTCTCTTTTCTTATGTTTAGAAGTACAGCTGTTACGATGAGAAACTGGAGATGCCAGCTTCTTACTCGGTTTGCTTCCTTCACACTTCTGTTTCCTTGGTGGACCCCAAATGAAATGATCGGAGGGTGTATAGTGTTGCTGGGCAAATCGTAGAAGTTTCCTTCTTTCTCTTCGGTCTCTGATGGTATATACAAAATATTCCAAAGCACTTTGCTTAATGTTGGGGATGGTATCTTCCACAAGAGCTTCATGGAGAATAAATTTTACAAGGGGAGGTTTGAAACTCTCATATCCAAGTTCACCAAGACTTTTGAGAATACGGGTGATTCTCAAGTAGTTATGTTGAGATCTGCAACAAAAGAGCAAATGAACTCAAAATGACAGAACCCAAATTAGAAATTTGTGCTGGTCATAGAAAATGCCGGTTCCTATTACCTTAACAAAAGGGTGATTATTACTCAGATGCTGATCTCCCATAAGCAATTCAGATGGGATGGCAAGTATCAAGTGAAAAACCTCTTCAAGAATGCTAAGTTAAAGTAGCCACTTCACACTATCCATGGAGCACCCCATAGCTGCAATTACAGACTGAGGCTAGATTTGTACACTGAAGTGCTCCTGCAAAAGACTAGGCTGTACTCATAAACAAAACAATGGAAAAAAACATGGATTTTTCTGAATTAAAACACTACTGGCTTAGATAGTCTGTCATCAACAGAATAGCATTTGACGCCTATCCATGGGCACACTATATTTTATACATTAAACACTGCACACTCAAGTATATAATGGGACTACACTGTGGACATGTATATACTGTTAGATGTTGCTGCTACTTGCTTTGAGGCAATTGCGGGTGGGGTAAGATCAGGCACTATCCTGTCATTGCACCACTTGTTTGTTGTAGACCAGGGATCCCCAAACTTGTAGACCCCAAAAGGTCTTCAGACACCTTTGGAATTCTGGCACAGTGTGATGGGTGTAGCCAGAAAATAGCTACCAGAAAATAGCTGCCACAGGAGGTGGAGCCATCACAAAACGGCTGCTGCAGTGTACCTTCAGTCACACAGTGAAAATCCGTGTGCTGTGGTGGCAGCTACTGCCAAAGCAATATGTTTAAAAATCTGCAAAGTCAACCAAATCTCCAATGACCAAATCTCCAATGACCAATCGGGAGCTTTGCTGGGCAAAAGGTCCAACCTGACAAGCACCATGGCACTCACAGGCACCACGCTGGTAAGCCCTGGTGTAGACCATCTGCCATATTTATGACCTCCAGATACCCATTACAGGTGAGACAGAGGTGCCAAAAAACGGGCATCCCTGTGCTGAGTCCATGAGGTGCAGTAGCACTTCATCTGTATTGTTATAGTCTGTTTCCGATCCCCATGATGTGAAACAAAAGGAGA
>NW_015172084.1:228932-236044 GCF_001447785.1 Gekko japonicus
TTCATAGTCTCCTTTCCATTTGTTTAGGACTTCTTCAATATAAACACCTACAGCAGAAAATGTTAAACAATCCCTCAGTATAGTATTTTCCATTTAACAAATCTTTAGTGGAAAAAAATATTGTGACAAATTGTGAGCAGATACACGATGCAGATAATGATATGATCTAAAATTACATATTAATATTCTATATGAATATATTAAATTTCTATAAATGGCTAGCTCTGATTTAAACAAAACCAGAAGGGAAGACTCACATGATTCAATGGCCAAGAATGTTTTAAAAATCCTTAACACTGAAGAGAACTCCGATAAATCTGAAATTCATTTGTGACTGTCATGATTTAGACTCATCTCAAAGCCGATTCTTTCTCTCTTTAACCCAAAACCCAAAATAATTTGTCACCACCTGAGATCAGAGTAGGAAATGAGAACAACTGCAGCACCAATCCACAAACAATTATGGTGGCATAAGTAGATTAGTGTCGTTGGTTTAAACAGGAATAAAACTGCTGGAGTAAAATGTTTTCTAGACAGATCTGTAAGAGATTTTACCAGAAAGATGTCCTCCTTTTAAAGCCTTAAACCAGATGGTCATTTTTTTTACACTAAGCTTTGTGATCTAAGGCACATGAGCCAGAATACTAGTATACATACTAATTTCTTTTGCAAGACAGCAGACCTTGGGATTTCATCATATATGAGAATGTTCTTTTTGAAGAACTTTTAGTATTAAAAGGAATTCTTCATAATGCAAGGTTACACTTCAAGACAAGGCTATTTTAAAAGGAACACCCTGGTGCCTTAATTCTTTGATTTATACAAATCATAATACCAATTCTCACCACTTAGTAAAAACACATTTCTGTTACTACTGAAGGTAACTAATAGTATGAAATCATTGCTGTGGGTTACTTACCGTCAGGTTTAAAGGGGATTTTATTCTTGTAAAAGCGGAGGTTGCACAAGTCATTCTGATATCGTAGATCTTTAAAGTTCTGCTGAGCAAAGATGAACAGTACAAAGCACAGTCAGCTAAACTAATATCTACATGAAACAGAGTGATGCTGAAGTCATTTCTAATATGTTCATAATGAAGTGTGGGTGCATTTTAAGCTAATCAAACTTCTTATAATTTGGGGGGAAAGGACATAACCTAGCTGAACCCTATGTGCCAAGAGAAGTTTCATGTTACAAGCTGACAGGATAAATGATGTTCTGATTGTTACAGGGCAGCAGATTTCACAATGTTATTTAGTGACTTAGTTCAGACGAAAGAAGTGACCAAGTGAAAACCAAGCCAGAATGCAAAATGAAAATAATCTGTGCATTTGTTATATCTTGTTAAAATGCCTGCAATACCTCCATGTGCAAGCATTTGAAATTATTTTTATTAAGCTTTTCTCTCTTGGGTTTAATGTCATTTGAAGATGTCATTTAATGTCACTTTTGTTTGACACATGGACACATATGGTGAATAGAGCAATGGCCAAGGGCAGAATGGTTGTGTAAAGCTATCATCTTTTTAAAAAAAAAATTAAACTTTTATTAGAAAAATTCAAACATTGACAAAACATAATAACCAACATATTTCCAATAGTGACTAGTTACATGACCCTAAAGAACTTAATGTACATACACTGGCACATTAAATAAGCAGATTACATTGTTCAACACCCTAACAAAGAAAATACAGAAATACCTGTGTTCAACCATTTGTTGTTAAACTTTAGGAATGACGTACAGAAATGGGAAGGCCAAGCTAAACTCTATCAGTATTTTGAGGAATGATATTCGAGATAATTAAAAATGAAGGCAGGAGTGATAAGCTTTATTAGATGGGAGAGTATCTTTAGTAGACATATACTAAAGAACACATGACCACGTGGATGAAAAACATAAAGTTGAAGCAGATAAGTTACCATTAGCTGAGTGCGTAATATTTGTAAGTTTTGCTAAAATAAAGCTATCATCTTTGATGAATGTGGACTCCTCAATATATGCAGGCCTGATTGACATCAAAACTTTATAAGTATTATTTGGAGCTACACTATTCCATTGATTAATACACAACCTGCCTGGCTTGGAAAAGATATTTCATATTTACATTTCTAGTGTGTGTTGTTATTATTTAGACCACTGAAGAAGGCCCTCTGGGTCAAAACACATTTGGTCTTGTGATATGCATAACCAATATTTTGGTCTTAGTTATTGTACGTGCAACTTACATTTGTTGCAGTATGCTATGGATGTAATGTGATATCCACTACATCTGTTTTTATCTACATTCTAAGTATGTTTTTAATCTGCAATTACTGTGCACTTTGTGATAAATGGATGTAATTTGTTTGATGTTTTAGCTGCTCAACCTTCTAGGTTCCTGATTTAAAGAAGAAAAGTTAGAAAAACAGGACAGTTCGGGATGGCTTTATACTGTTAACCCTTTTTTGCTGGTCAACTGAGCTACTGGGGGGGGGGAGCAAGCATGGTACAGAGGCTAAAACATTGGCCTAGAACTGGGAAGACACCGGTCCAAATTCCCTGGGTGACTGTGGGATAATCATTCAGCCTATAATACAGAGTTGTTGGGAGGCCAAAATGAAACAGAGAAGCATGTACTCCACCCCAAACTCCTTGGAGGGAGGGTGGTATAAAAAAAATAGAACAGATAAATGGAAAGACAGAGGATTCCCCTCCTTCTCCATACCTACATGTAGTCTGGTCTTCCAGCTCAGGAAAGCCAAGAACTATTTCAAGGTAGGTTTAGAAAGACAATCAATCATGGTGCAACATCTTATTTTCTAGCTTCACTAGTTTTCTGGTGAGTTTATACCAAAGGTTACTGAAACCAGTCTTCCTCCTGTATTTGCTTTTAGGACAGTGAATGTGTCAAATGGCTATAAAGTTAGGCATTCCTATCATAAAATCCTCAAGGCAAGGACTATCTTTTGTAGTAAATTATGACCATTCTCTCTTTGATGTCTCTTAACACTGCATTAGCACAAACAAGGACAGTAAGAAAGACACAATGCATACTTGTCCTCCAACATCTCAGTAAACTGAGAGCTCTGAGGTTTCTAGACACTTCTTTCCACCCTTCGGCCCACCATAAAAATATTATGCTTACACAATGGAGATCTGCAGGGCTTATCTAAGTGACTTTGGAGACTTAAATGTCACTATCATTCTATCTTAATGAATCCCCCCCCCAAAAAAAACCCCTACAAAATGCTCTTACTGGATATTGGTGCCGATATTTGTACAAATCTCTTGCAGCATAAAAGCTTCTCTTTGGTTTAGCTGTCACTTCAATTGCATCATCCCCCTGAAAAGAGAAGACATATTCAGTAGCAAGCAGAATGAGTATAACAACTAGACTTTGGTGACATGGATTTATATAGTAGCATGATGGTAAGAAATGTAAACTGGGTTCTGGAGGATCACATATGACATTCTACTCGCACAATGGGAATTTTCTGCTCTTTTACCCCAAGTCCCTTGTGTGCACATCTGCCCCCAAAAAGCTCCTTCTGAAAGTCAAGGGACTGTCCACATCAGCATTCAAAGTTAACAAGAGGAGATACAGCTGAAAAAGAAAAACTGGCTGCTTTCCTTTGGGGAACCACTTTATGCAAAGGCTTCACTGAATCTCAGCTGCTGAATCTATAGAATATACATCTGTCCAAAGAGGTGGTGGGGACACACACACACACACATTGTTTATAGTCCACCTTTGTCATTTGGACTTAAGGCAGATCACGTAGAGTGTGTATGTGAAAGTGGATTGCACAGAGTGAGTCAATACAATCAATGAATGGGACATTCTGTAAACAATACAACAGGATTATGGAAGTAGAGCCAACCAGACATCTAAAATCAGAGCTGAAGCAAAGCATAAATATCAACATGACACACTAAATGATGCAAAATTTTATAGTAGGATCCTAGTTTCAGCAAGCTATACACAGTAGTATAGATCACAGTTCCTATTTATGCAAGTAACTTTGCCAGTCATTTAATACAGTGTGACTCTATTGCCTGCGTAGAAAAGTCCCCTTGAATAATTCAGTTTTGCATAGACTGCAGGAAGCCAGAAGAGTAGGAGCCTTCCTGACTTTCTCAGGCAGGCTGTTCCACAAGGTGGGGGCCACAATGGAGAAGGGGCATGTATGGGCAATTATTGATTTTGCCCATTTTCAGGTTAGCACCTGCAGAAGGCCCTGCTCTGGTGAGCAAAGCTGCTGTGGTGGAGCATGGAGGAGAGGTGGTCTCATAGATATGAGGATCAAAGGCTATGAAGGGCTTCGTATATGACAGCTAATACTTTAAATTGAGCTCAGTAACTGATGGGCAGCCAGTGAAGTGCCTGCAGGATGGGAGTAATATGTGTGCTCCATCTAGCTACCAATAATAGCTGAGCCATGGCATTCTGTACCAACTGGAACTTCCAAATTGATTCTGAGGGGAGACCAAAGAACAGTGCATTACAGTAGTCTACTCTCAGTGTTACTGTGGTGTGGATCCAGGTGGTCAGATCAGCTGTATCAAGGTAAAGGGCCATTTTTGGGGCTAAACTGCGTTGGAAGAAAGCCCCCTTTTTGCAACTACATTAACTTGCTTCTCCCATTAATAAAGTTGGGTCCAGTATAATCCCAAGGCTGTTAATTGAGTCAGCGAGGGTCAGCTGAATTCCATCAAAAGTGAGGAGCACAATGTCCTTCAAGATCTCTGCCTTTCTAACCAACATTACCTTGTCTTTTCAGAGTTTAGTTTGTCTGTGTGTCTGTCTCTTAATGACTCCTGTAGAGTTGGCATATTGGTCAATTATCTGTCAAAAATTAAGTATTCTACAAATCTAAGAATACTACTCTATAGATAGCAATTTACCTTTTTAATTTCATTATAACGTTGTTAGGAAGGGCAGAAGTGATTACTGGTTGCCCCCAAACTCTTCAGCAGCCAAGAGCAAACCTAGCAGCACATCAAAGTTTCCCAATAACCTGCCTATAGAGTAGGATGTCAGCTATACCATATCCAAACAGGAATAATAATCAAAAACAAATAATAGGGCACCCCATGTAAATTTATTAAGATGTAAATCAATTGCAGTTTTTAAATTGTTTCAATGTTTTTAAGTGTTATTGTTATAATTATATATAAAGAAAAAGACCTCCCCCTTTTTAAGATACATGTTTATCCCCAAATGAGGAGCGGCCCCACCAATCACTCCTTTCTACAGATAAGGAAGTCTTTAGGCTTCATGTATATTTGTTAGTCAAGCTGTGAAGTAATGTAAGAAGAAGAAAAAAATTAGTTACCAAGTCTCTGGAGTTATTCAGTCTTTCACATGGTTTTATGAGACAGCTGAACTAAGATTTGCATTGATAAGAACAAGTCTGACTACATTCTGAAAGACAGACCGGATCATTAAACAGAGGTCCACACAATATTTTGAGTGAAGTAACTTACAAATATTTAATAATTTTGCATTAAGATTTCAAAATTGCCAAAATAACCTTTTCTGAAAGGTTACCGTCCCCAAAAAATGTCTGCATGCACACAATTTTTAGAACAGATGATTATTTGCTGTAGTGAATAACAGAAGTCCCACAGATTTCAGCTGGTGCTTGATTTAGACTTTCACATTAAAGAATAATAAGCAGCATTACTTTGTCAACCATTGATAATTCCATTAGTCACAGATCTATTCTATGCTAGACTTCAACACAAAATACGAATCATTTGAAGCTTCCCACAAACTTCACTCAAAAAAACAATTTCCCCTACTAGATGTACTGCATTTGTGATCCAGCCTATTCCCCAGATCTTCTAAACATATATATCATTTCGGGCAGTACCAACATACCTATATCGCATCATACCCTTATCATTTTTGTCTTGCAAAGAATTTCACTATTTACTCTAGCCAATACAGAATCATCTCAATAGATTCACAATAGGACACGCAGGGTACGTTCTGACGGGGCATTTACAACGGTATAGGTGCTGGTTGGAATCGGTGTACTTACTGGCATTCACACGGCGAACATCTGCCTTCCGTCCCTAACCACTGCAAAGAGCTTTAAACCGTTGTATTCTGCCATTAGGTCCCCAAGTTGTGGTATCCTGAGTGCAACGGTTGTAATCGTTTAACACACACACACACCCGGTCTGATTGCTCTCCAACATTGTAGAGCCACTTCTGTTCGGAAGCCCGTGTTCGGAGGCCCGGGTCTTCCTTTTTTCCCCCGCCATTTTTTTTTAGGTCGGCGATATGCACTTGGGCGAAGCTTCGCCCCGGTGTTTGTTTGTTTTTTTAAAAAAAGGTCCTTAGTTTAATGTTTTAGAGGAGTCCGGGACCTCAGAGAGGCCAGTTTGCTCTTTAAACTTTAAAGGTAAGTCCTCTCTTCAGGGCATGCTTTTCTGGACAGGGTGTTTTCCGCATGCGCGAAGATCGCCATTCTGTGGATGGTTGCCTATGCACATGCGCAAACTAAGTTAAAAAAATCCCAACAAACCGCCAACGCCCGTTGTGTGTAAACGGGCATACAGCGATGAGCTCCGCAGACAGGAGGTAAGTGTGATCGCGTTTATGCCGGCTGAAACGCCCCGTCTGAACGCACCCATATTGTCAAAGTTTCTACTCTACATGAATGCGTGGTCAGTCCAATTCTTCTAGTATCAAGTTAGTCAACACTGAGCTCAAGTCCTAGGATATGCTGAGCTCTACTCCTTAGGAGCCTAAGCATTCTTATTTTCCCAAGGAAAGACAGTAGGTTCAGTCTTTCCTGAGTGAATGTTTTTGAGCAGTGTTTACAATGAACCAGCAAAGAGACAAAACTGTGGTCCTGAGGTCAGACCATTTGACTAGGAGATCCAGGACTGAATTCTCATTCCCTACTTTGCTTTGAAACTCACTGGGTGATCTTGGACTAGTCAGTCAGTCATTCTTAGCCTCTTCCCTTACAGAGTGTTTATGAGGATGAGATGGGGAGTGGGAGAAGAAGTATACTGGGGTCCAAATGTGAAAGATGGAATTTTTCACCTCACACCACCATATGAGGATGCTACCAGGTTGCAGAGCCTTACTATGGCCCCGGTCACACGGGCAG
>NW_015172084.1:236310-246524 GCF_001447785.1 Gekko japonicus
GGGGACATGGGCGGGCGCCGGATGCCTCCGGAAATGCGATCAGACGCCTGCCCTTGCCCCGCAGTTTCCGGAAACTAGTACCTCCGAGGTACTAGTTTTTTGCTGCGTGTTTTCGGCGGGAAGCCTCGGTTGCGTCACGGAAGTGCTACGCTTCCCAGATGTGCTGGTGAGATCGTGCCTGGAAACTCCGCTTGTCTTCCATCGTTCTAGCGTGGCTAATGCTCCGTGTGACTGCAGCCATAGAAGTTCTGTGTGATTGGATTAAAGATAGAGGTGTACTGAAACAGGGGGAACTGTGACAAGTTTGCCAGAACCAACTTATCTTAAGCCATTCAGCCTCTTGCAAATTCAGTTCTACAAAACCTTATATATACCAGCCAATGGGTGTTACTTTTCATTCACTAGTCCACCAACTGGACCACTATTCTAAATTTAAGCCATTACAATAATGTGGAAATATGTAGTTATTTGGGGTGACCGGGGGGGGGGGAGTAGAAAGTAGCTATAACACATGGGGACTTAGAATTCAGTTAGTAATCTACATCTCCACTACACTAGCTTTTGTTCAAACGAAACAGAACATCCAAGAAACAAAGGGAATTGTATGTGAGGATTTTTGCCAAGAATTTAAGTTTGGAACTAAGTTCAATGTACCTAGTTATATTTGCCTATTTTCACCACTACTTCCCCACACAAGACAAATTGTTATATATTTTAGTCTTTTTCAGAATTTGAGAAGTTACATAAACATTAGATTCTGTAGCAAAATTCTGAGGGCTGCCTCCCACAGCACTTTTTAACTTAACACACTTGTTCGGAAACAGCTAAAAAAACACCAGATACAGGAAGTGTCACTGGTGACCAAGATCAAGATAATTCATACTGTAGTATTCCCCGTTACTAGTTGGGTGTGAAAGTCAGACAAGGAAGAAACTTGACAGGAAGAAAGTAGATTCATTTGAAATATGGTGTTGAAGTAGTTTTACAGATACCACGGACCACCAAATTGATAAATAAGTGGGTTCTAGATCAAATCAAGCTTAAACTCTCCCTATAAGCTAAAATGGCTAACTGAGGCTATCATACTTCAGTCACCTTATGACAAGACTGACTGGAAAAGTCAATACTACTAGGTAAAAACTAAGGCAGTAGGAAAAAGGAAGCCAGGGCCCTCAGTTGGCAAGGCCTGAACAAGCCTGTCAATGATAGAATTTTCTGGAGGTCATTAATGCATAGCATCACCATAAGTCAGAAGTGACTTGACACTTCTTAACCCTCCACACAAAACCACACCTTTGCAAAATGCAAGCAGGCATTTATAGTTCAGATCTCTCTGGCAATACTACTTGGTCTACTATTGACTTCCATGTAAAAATTTTATACACTGTGAAGCCATATACTTTCAGTTATCTACTCTCTAGATGATTAAAATACATATGAGAAAAACCTTTTGCTAAAAAGACAAAATCATTCCTGGGGCGGGGGGGAAATCACTTTGAAAACACAGTTCTCGTTTCATTCTGAGTAAGAATTTAAAAGGGAAAAAAGCTGAAGATCTCAAAATAATATAAAATTGGATAAAAAGTAAGGGACAAGTCATCTGGTTTTATGCTTTTCAGGTATATCCACAAGGCTTAGATTTATAAGTTCTTTCAGTCCTATGTGGGGAACACATTTCCAATAGATATAATCATAGCAGGTAGTTTTACACAGCCAGAATGTCAAATAAATCTCATTCTGGAGCTGCACTAATACCACATGAATTTAACGTATTTTTTGTTCTTTAAATCAGATGCTGCTAACAGAAAAGCAGTGACAGTCATACCAAGGAAACAGAGCGGATTAAAACTACTTTGACCTTCTGTATTTTTAAACCACTAGAGCCTTTTTCAAAAAGGGGGAGGGGAATATAAAGCAAGCTGGTCAAAAAGGCAAAGGGGAGAAGGAAAACAAACAAACCACAGCCCTATACTACAGTTCCTTCTTTCGCAGCCTGCAAAGCAGGCCATCAGGAAGAAAACAAACCACACTGTGGAAGGTATAAAAGATATATTCTGAGCCTAGTTTTAAGAGCACCTGAAATGCCACACATAGGTGGGAATTGATTTTATGTTACTAAAAGCAAAAGTGCTGACTCCTATGTTATGATTTCTTGATAAAAATAATGTTTTCCTTAGCACATTCCTTTCTATTTTCAACATCCTATGTGACTGAAGAGGTATATTTTCTGCCTTTTCCCCCAAGCACAAGCAAGCTTTGTAAATAGTAACTGAAGGACACAAATTAGAAAGCTAGAATATTAGGCCATTTATCAGTAGGGTGGCACAAGAGGCAGCCCACTGGCAACGCAGGCTGGTTTCTCTACCCCTTGGATTCCTCATCCTCACACCTCCCATGCCACGTTTAGCTTTGATCTCCTGGCAACTCCTGGGGGGGGGGGGGGGAGATGCAGCCACTACGACTGAGTCACCCGCCATGCAAGAATTTAAAAGGGGTGGGAGAGAAGAAGGGAAAGGGAGAAAGCCAGAACAGAAACCTATTTTACGCAAACAGGCCAACCAAGCTTTGCAACCATCGCATTTTAAACCCACCTCATGCTGCATTCCTAGACTCACGCACATGCCTGTACCCGGGGGGGGGGGGGATGTTGCAGAAGCGCGGCGAGGCGCTCGCGGTGCCAACGGGCAGAGGCGACGGCAATGAAAAAGGAGAAGTGGAGGGCTCTCCAGGCCTCGCCTATCCTACCCGGAGAAGTTTGCGGGGTCTCAAGTTACCTGGCCGGTGCTGACAGCTTCTCCTTCTTCGCGCCCTCCTCCTTCCTCGCAGACTTCGCCGCCGCCGCCGTCTTCCCCTTCCAGATCTTCTTCCACCGCCTCCTCCACCTCCTCCCGCTGCTCCGTATCTTCCGGCCGGGCGCTTGCCGCAGGGAGCGGTTCCCCTTGTTGCTGCTGCTGGGGTTCCTCCTCCTCCTCCTCCTCCGCGAGGTTCTCGGTTCTGCCAGTGCCCCCCAGCCCCTCGAGCGGCTGCCCTTCTCCTCCTCCTCCCCGCGGCTCTTGGAGCTCCGGCTCAGAGTCCGTCTCCCACGTAGAATCGCAGTCCTCCACCGTGGTGGGCTCCTTGAAGCTGACCCCGCTCAGCAGACTGCCCATTGAAAAAGCACCGCAGGAGCCTCCCCCGCCGGGAGGATGGAAAGGGAAGCGCGCAGGGGGAAAGGGGGGAGGAAGGTGGTCCGCAGGCGGGCTAGGAACACCGCCTCTGCCGCTGCTGCTGCTGCTGCCGCCGCTCCTCCTGCCGGGGCATAGTGGCGATAGGAGGCCGGGAAGGCAGAAGACGACGAGGCGGAGGCAGGCGCAGATGGCAGAAGCGACAGCAAGCCCAAGCTCTGCTCCTCCTCAGTCAGTCCCCAGCCCTCAGAACGCGCGTGGGGAGGAGGAGCTGAATGGCTTCGGGATTTCCACAGGAAACAGTGAAGCACGCCCAGTTCCTCCCTGAACTGCTGTGCGAGCCCTGGCAGGTCGCCTTTCGCCGGGCTTTTTAGGCTTCTCCCTCGCTTCAGAGGCGCTGCTTGGAGGCGTGGAAGTTCCTATGCAAACACGTGCTTAGTTGGGGGGGGGGGGGTTCCTCGGGCATTCTAGGCTCGCGGCAGACAGCTAGGCCTTCGAGAAGCCAGGGAGAAGGAGACGTCAATTCAGGAGCCCCCTCCTGGTGACTGGCCTTACCTCGGGCTTTAGAACGCCTGGTGTTACTCAGAAAGTGAACTAGACGCGGCTCTGCCTTTAGGACAAGTTATGCGAGGGGGATGGCTCCTTTTACCCACTTCTCCTGTGCTTTCAATGTTAACGCCAAGTAGAAGTTCAACAGGTGTGGATTCCCTGCCCATGCACACCAAGGCAGCTGTCAAAGTCACAAAGAAGGGTAGCATCTGGACCACATGTCCTCCAATTTAGGCTATTTTCAGTGCAATTTCAAGAACATTTTTCTCGGAGTAATCCCCATGGAATGGCCCTGAGTAGGATTTTGGGTAGACTTGCTTAGGGTTGCTGTCTTAGTTATTGCAACTACTGGTCCTAATACAATTGCTTAAAAACAACAACACTTTTATCACTGTCCCTGCTAATGGTTATTTAAGTAATGTCTTTTGGAACTTGCCTTGTTTTTGCTTGGCACAGGATTACTGGAGCTCTGTAGAATATCCATAGACGAGGAATCTGTGTGTAAGAATACAAGTCCAAATGGATAACGCACAGATTTTTTTTTTCGGGGAGCACTTCTGTTGGCCATTGAAAAAGTCAAAGAGATGCAGCATTTCTAAGCATTTATTAAATATCTGTTAATTAAGGCATACACATTCAGAAGCTTTTCTTGTACTTACTTCAAAAAAAGAAAGACAGGCCCAGAGAGATCAGGAAAGGCAAAGCCTTCTCTGGATCTCTGAGAGTCAGTGCTGAAATGAAGCTTCTGGCCTCCTTTTATACCATATTGGTCCCATACATTTCGATAGAGCCATAGAAATCATAAACTGCATCAATTAATCTAACTGCCCTATTAATTGTGGGCCATCATGGCCTAGGAAATGTTCACACATTCCAGAGGCAATGGGGCACCCTTATGCTCCTTTGCAAAACAATGCAAGATAGCATTCAAATCTCTAAATGACAAAGACAAGAATGTTACAATTTCAGGATGTTCTTTGTTCCCTTGACTCAGGTCAGACAGTCAGGCACTGTTTGCTGGCTGGAGGTGAGATGTGGGTTTCTGCATGTGGGCAAGCCTTTAGTATTGCAAATATTCTGGCTCCCTTGACTTAATGGCAGGTGCATACCAATTTATTTCTAAATGTTTCCAAATTCTTTAGGTTCATGAACAATGTAATGCAAATGTTGGTTCCTGTATGATGGAGGAAAGATACCTCTTGAGACAAAGGCCTAGCAAAAATCATGTTGGGAGTCATGTGCTGCTAGCTGTTTGCAAAGTTATAGAAATAGAGAAGAGAAAAAGACTATGATTTATTTATGAAATTAACTGTATAAATGGGGTTTAAATTTTCTGAACCAACTATTTTATTTTTCTCACAACACTTGGCACAGGATTACTGGAGCTCTGCAGAATATCCATAGACGAGGAATCTGTGTGTAAGAATACCAGTCCAAATGGATAATGCACAGATTTTTTTTTCTGGGAGCACTTCTGTTGGCCATTCAAAAAGTCAAGAGATGCAGCATTACTAAGCATTTATTAAATATATGTTAATTAAGGCATACACATTCAGAAGCTTTTCTTGAGGTGGAGATAGAGAGATGGGGAAACCTTCGGAACTTGCTTGCTTTGTATAATTGTAGGGACATTTGATTTGCTTTTTAAAATCCATGCATAATGTATTATCTGGGGATTTAACAAAAAAAAAAATCAGTATATAGACAAGATCCCAACAAATTTGCAGTCTCAACAAACCCTTCCACCTTCCTACCTGTGCATCCACCTGCTTCTGCCTGGTCAGCTGCCACCATCCCATACTCCAGCAATGACTTGATTCAAGTTACTCTTTATGATGCTATAAAACAGAAATCAAAACAGAGAAAGTGAATGTCTGGCTAAAATGAAGCAGAATTCTGTCTCAACGCTGATAAATCAGACCACATCAAAACCTTGAGGGAATGGGAAGCAGGTAATATGCTGGCACCTGGTATAACTCTGCTGCAGGTGTAGAACTGGCAGGAACAGTGGTGTGCCAGAGCAGTATGGGCTGATTAGCTATTAATGCCACTGAGAAGAGTCCTGGTGAAGCAATGGCCAGGGGGCACCCCCCATTGGAGCTGCCAGAAACCAGGGGCTACCCCCTCCTCACGAGGGCCACCACAGCCCAACAAGAGGGGTTCATCTTGGTGTAATACCGTAATAAATAATTTTTACTTTACTGTGTATTTCCCCTGTGCTAAGGAGCATAGGATGCCAGCTAGTGCAATGCATTGACATCTGCGGCTTGGGATTGCCAAGAATGTCATGTTCCTTTAATAGAGGCTTAATGTGTGGAGACGGGCAGTTGAACCCTTTTCATGGTAGATTCTCCAGGCCTGCTGGCAATGCTACTGTGGCTTAGGTTTGCAATGTAATTTGCCAGTCCCATAAGCACTGATTTTGACCAACTGTCCCTATATCCTGTTTTGCAGATGTTAAAGTATAAGATTTATGTCAGAAAAAAAATGAGTCTTACGTATGCCCTACATTGTTCTTCATGGTTCAGTAGGAAAGACCCACTGACTGCTGGGCGTATAATAGTTAAATAGTTAAACACCACGTTCTATTGAAACTGTGTTATTAAGTTACAACCTGAACAGAAATCCTTAACTTCCAACAGCAGCAAGATAGTAGATTTGAGCTTTTGCTTACAGTGCCCTCTCACAGAGTCATTCATTCTTTCTCCATTTAGGCAAGGTTATTCCTTCATCATCGGGCCACTTCTTTGGGATGGCCTTCCACAGCAGGTTCAGAGTTCCTCCTCAATACCTATTTTTAGGAAGGCACACAAGGTCATCCTCTTTTTGAGGTCTTTTTTAAGAGGCTGTTCTTTATGTCTGATGTGAGGACTGCAGAAAGATTATAAAGGAAAATAGGGGTGTGCAGGAAAAAAAATCTGTATTTTTTTTGGATTCCGATATATTGAACCCGAATTTTTTGGGGAAACCCGGAAAACCCCGAATACCAATACCAGTATAGTATAGATATCTGAACATTTTCAGTATTCCCCAAAAAATTGGGTCCACTGTACCCTATGGGGCCACTGTAGTCAATGGCAAAAATCTTCTAACAAGTTTTCAGAGGGCTGTGGGGGTGGGTTTTGAGGTAGAGGTGTCAGCTATGCTGCCATTCTGGCAGGTGGGGGGGCTGATGAGAGTCTTCTTCATGCCTGAATGGGGAGACCCACCACGAAGTTGCCCAGATCTTGGGTTCTAAATGGCATAATGGGTGTCTTTTCTATCTGATTCAATGGAAGGACTTTGGGCTGGCACATAATGAATGCTCCGTGGCTACCGTGTGCTTTCCATAAGATGTACCCTGATAAGTCCGGGGGGGGGGACCCTTCCGGGGGACAGAATGTCAGCTATGCTGCCATTGCGGCATGAAGGCTGATGACAGTCTTCTTCATGCCTCTGGTATTTTGTCTTTTGATTCCCACTCTCCATCTTATTTTGGAGCTCAGACAAATGACCTCGGCGCTCCTCTCTGCAAGCTTTGCTGGGAACCTAGGCTCGTTAGTTTTAGGCGCAATTCCTTGCTTTGCTTATTGACTTACCTGCATCAGGGGTTCAGTTCGAATTCTGTATAACTGTACCTTTCTTGCCTGGGACCCCAGTTTTGACACTGACCGTGTAAGATCGACTTGCTCCTGTTGCCCAATAAACCTGATCCTAGTTAGGGAACGTTGTTGGGAGTGTTTTCTGCAAGACTATGACAGAGGCACCAAATTTGGAATGTAGCTGCCGGAGCCTCTCCCCAAAAGACCCCCAAAGTTTTGAAAAGATTGGATCAGGGGGTCGAATTCCAGGGGCATCCAAAGAGTGTGCCCCCAATTCTCCATTGTTTCCTATGGGGATGGGGAAAAGGCAGGCAGCAGACAGTGTCTCCCCAAGAATTTCTCTGTAAGAAAGTAAGTGAGGTGTGGTGGTGGTGTGAGGGGCATGTTTGCCAGGCCAGCAGCAGAACCTGTGCAGTGTGCCCCCAGAACCAGTGCCATTGTGTGAGTAATTGCCCAAACCCAACTGGACTCAGTTCAAATCAGAGAATCTCTACAGCATAAACTGAGGGGGCACAGGCCTGTTGCTACCACAGGGCCCATGAGGCCCAGCCCCCAATGGTTTTTATGGGCCCTTCCCCAATCCTCAGCTCCCCTCCCCCCTCCGTCATCACTGCCCTCAGCCCAGCAACCGGTGACTCTGTGCTGCCTGCTGCTGCCCAAGCCGTCCTTGCTGCTGCCGGGAGGTCAGAGGGGATGGCTGCTGACTGGGGACACCTGCTGCCCACCATGCCTGCCTCCCTGCCACGGCCAGCCAGGCTCCCAAGAGGAGGAAGAGGAGGCACCTCAGATTAAGCACCTGGCTCAGAAGCCGGCTCCACGAATTCCCCAGCTTGCCTGTTGCCAACAAGGGCGCCCATCTAAACTCCCACAAACACTGGCATGCCAGGCACAGCCCTCTCCCCCTTCCACCTTCTCTCCGGGCTCATCTTCAACGAGCCAAGGGGGACTTCGCGTCAGAGCCCCTGGCCAGGGCTCCTTCCCGCCCGGCTCCAGCAAACTCCAGGGCCAAGTGATGCAGGGACTCCCTCCCTCCGGGCCCGTATTCAGAAGTGCTCTCCTTCTGATGACCCCTCAGCAATGGCGGAGGTGACCACCACAGTGCTACGAGTCTCACGGGCACTGAAAGAGATGTAGTCCAGGGCCTAAATATCACCATGCCATAAGACCCCCGAGCAAAACATTGGCCCCCTGAGCAAAAAGTTGTTAGCTACGGGGCTGAGAGGGCATGTTTGCCAGCCAGGACAGCAGCAGAACCTGCTTCTCTCTTTATAAACATAAATTTTAACTTCCAGAATTTACCATTTCAGTTTCACTGAATCTTAGCAAATGCTTAACAAATTACAATAACCTTTTATTCAGGTAACCTCATACTCCCTACTTCATTCTCTCCTGCCTTTAACTTCCCATCAATTATTTATATCAACATTCCTAAAATTACCGAACTAAGGCTAATTTCATTTACAACCCTTCAAACATTAAAGAAAAATTAGATAAATAAAAAATAAGAACACAAGTGAAGGTAACAATTAAAGAACAATCTGACAGAGGAGAAAGATAGAGATAGCAAAATATACTTATCATTTGTCTTTTCTTCATCCTCTTATAAAATTACAATGCACTGGTCCTCCTTTCCTCTATTACACAAACCAAAATACTTATTCTAAAGCATAGGACATACTGCTTCCTTTCCCCCCCTAGTTTTCTGCAGCACCTTTTCTTTTTTTCTTTTTTTGACAATCATGCTTAGGTGTCTTCTCTCTTTATACACGTTGAGTTTTACTTTCAGAATTTGCCAGTTCAATTTCACTGAGTCAATTTTCAAATATCTATTGCGTCTGTTAATTTTTGTTGGGGAGCCCCTTGCTCTTCTCTGAACCAACTTGGTCGTTTCTTTATGTAACCGTTCTCGAGAGGCTCCTTTTGCCGATTCTAACACCAAGGAGTGCATTGTTGTGTTCTTTAATCCACATATTTGACTTGTAGCACTCCCTGTTTTTTCCATGGTTGGATGAGGTGTATTATGTAACACTTTCCCTTGTAAACAATCCTGTTCCTCCTCAGCACTCTGCTGAGTCTGTAATAGCTCTTCCTCATTTTCCAGTTCCTCCTATAAATTCTGATGTTTTTCGAGGAGATTTTTACAGGCTGTCTTGACCACTTGTTGGACCTCTTCACACAGAATTTTTTGAAATTGCTCCCAGGTAAGCTGTCCAATTTCTATATTTTCCAAATCGCCAGTTTCCTCAGCTTCTCCTGTGGGTATCTCCTCAATTCCACTACTGACGCCATTTTCTTACTCCACTGTGTAGTTACATTCCATCACTTTAATCCCTATGTTTCTATTTTCTATATAGGGTAGATAGTATATTATTTCAAATATCCTGCCGACTTTGCTCCCATTAAGTTCCAACTAATACAGTTTCTTGCCCCCTGTAATTGTTCTGATACCTTTTACTTCCGTTCTTTTCCTAGCCGCTTTTACTCTTTCTTAAATTTGGAGATATTTATGGGGGTTTGTTTCAACTATTTCTGCATTAGTGCAACATTTCTGCAATAGTGGCTGCATTTTAGTTTTTCAGAGAGCCTCTTGGATGACTTCAATGTCCATGCTGACGATGCGGCTTCCTCACAGGCGGTGGACCTGGTGTCATCCATGGCAGCGCAGGAACTCTCCCAATATGTAACGGCCCCCACTCACCGAGCCAGTCACACGCTTGATTTGATCTTCACAGCGGGGGTTACAGTGAATCGGGTTACTGTGATTGCAGTTTCATGGTCGGACCACCATGACCTGAAGGCCCGCATTTTAGCTCACCCACGAAGCCAAATGGACCCTTTGTGGCTTCAGATGGCCCTTCGGGTTAGCCTTGGGACTGTGGAGCAAGACATCCCTGTTCCAAAACCTACAAATATCTAGGGA
>NW_015172084.1:247534-249979 GCF_001447785.1 Gekko japonicus
TTTATTTTAAAGTCGAATGACAAAAAAAGAGAGAAAAAATCGTTCTGGAAGCTTGGGACTTTATCGAGAAGGCGGATCGGGAGATGCAAAGTGACAAATGCATGCTGTGACCTGAAAGCGATGACCCGGAAGAGAAGCGGTGAAATGGAGAGGACCTCCCCTGTCGTTTTGGAGAAGAAATCAGCCCGAAGATAGAAGAACTAATTCGCAGGGTGTCTGAAAAGCCATTTATTAACAGTTTAACAGTTTAACAGTGGGACACTACTAATTCCTTTTTTTTAACATTCTTTTAACTAAGATGATGAAAGACAATTGACCACCACAATGAAGCCAAAGAAGATTTTTTTTTACTAATTTTAACAGACTAACAAACTAATGGAAACATCACTCGACCTTTTCTTTACCCCGCTATACACCCTCCCCCCTTTCTAATATAAAAAGCAATAAAGTTCTCTCCTTTTTAGGAGAGTTTATAAACGTAAAAATATTCCACTATGTGCCACTCCTATTAGATGAAGGTTACCCTGCTTACTTAATGCGCCCCCCCCACCGTTCCTAAATTTAAAGTTCCGATCTCACCATTGGGTTTACTCTAAATAGTTCCCTTACAGCCCATACAGTTTAGTCTAATAGCCTATAATTTCCTTTTGCTATATTTCCTATCCCTTTTTTTGCTTCAGCCAGTAATTTACATAAAGGCTGATAAATCAGTGGCAAATTCACTTAAAGCTATAATAGTCTCTTATCAATCAATTTACAGTCAAATCAATTAAACAGTCAATCACATCTATAGGACCGTTAATACTGTACAACTTGTTAATTCATTACATTAGACCCCAATTGATTAGCAAACTATCAGCCAATTGTTCAGTTAGACCCACAACTGGAAAAAATCAATCAAATTAAACCCCCAGTTAACTGGACAAAATCAAACAATCAATCAAACCCACAATTAATTGGAAAGTATTCCTCAGCAGGACCAACCCCCCCCCCAATTAATTGGCAGAAGTATCACCGGGTTAACAATAGAACTACCCCCCAGTTAATTAAGTCTAAAAACCTAATTTCCCAATAAATTTATAAGCAGCCAGTTGGTGGTTCTGGTTCTTTCTCGCCTCTTTGGGCCGGTTGATAGCAATTCCCGAGCTCCCTGCTCTTGCTCATTTGGTGTTCTCCAGCATCTGGGTCTCTTGTCAGCCTCACCAGCCTTGCCTCCATCCATACTATTGCCAGCAGCCATGGACCCGACCACCACATTTCTTGCCCCCTGAGCTGCTCCTGGACCACTGCAGGTGAACCGCAGAGGAGCAGCAAACCCACGGGACTCATTATGAAATTCAGTGCTGCTTGGTTCGCGCCAGCAAGCTGAAGAGAGTAGCGTCTGCGCCGAGGTGAAAAATTGGCATCCGCGCTGAGTCGACCCGATGGTCGGCAGAGCAAGCGGCGAACGGCCACAGTCGAAGATGCCTCCAGTCAATGCCACAGCCTCCTCGCATGCCATCGCTGCATCCAGGCCATGTCCAGACCAGTCGCAGCTCCCCTCAAGGATGACAGAGTACGGTCGGTTCCTCCGGTCCCGCTGGTTCTCGCAGTTGCCCTGTAGTTTCATGTTATGTCTAAACTGAGGCAAAAGTATCTTTCTCATTACCATATGGTAGAGAGAGGGGTTTTTTATCAGCAGAGAGCTTACAACTAAACAGAGCATTTATTATTAGGGTTGCTAACTTCCAGGTGGTGGCTGGAGATCTCCTGTGATTACAACAGATCTCTAGGCAACAGAGATCACCTGGAGAAAATGGCCACTTTGGAAGGTGGATTCTATGGCATTGTACCCTTTTTAAGTCTCTCCCTTCTACAAACCCTGCCCTTTTCAGGATTCAGCCTCCAGGTATTTCCCAACCAAGAACTGGCAACCCTATGAAGGAGGAAGAATAGGGCTGGGAAAGTATTTTGCCTTCCTCATTTGGGTGGGAGTAGAGGTAGAGATTTTTTATGTGCTAGTCTTCCATGCAACGGTGTTTAAGTCTGAATTTCTTTGCATTTTGCAGCCTCTAAGGAGGCCTGTAGCTCTTCAAGAAGACAACTGATTAACCACTGTTTTGAGGGGGGGAGGGTTGCCGTCAAGTTGCAGCCAATTTATGCCAACCCCATAGGTTTTTCAAGGCAAGGGACATTCAGACATGGCCTGCTTCTGTGTAGCAACCCTAAGAATTCATTGGTGGTCTCCAATCCAAGTACAAACCAAGGCTGACCCTGTACATATCTGATGAACTAAAGGCAGTGATGGAATTCTTAAAATGTTTCCAGTTCATACAGTTTAGGATGTATGTAAAAGACTGTTCTTGTTGCCAGCAGTGTACCTGTTATACTGCAAACTATCAAGTCTATTTTCAAGAGGAATTTCAGAATAAATCAATCAAGCTTAGTTAAGAATCATCTTAGAAG
>NW_015172085.1:0-31406 GCF_001447785.1 Gekko japonicus
GTTCCGGCTTTTACCCTGTCCCAAAAAAGATCACTCTGTAATTTTCAGGAAGAAATATACTTACTGTTATTAGAAACACAACTTGATGACCAAGACTAAAAAAAACATGTGGTAGCTTTTGGCCCAATCATTGCTCCAAGTCATCTCCTCGTGTCAGTAATATCGAACTTGGGTATAAGACAAACATATTAACACTGTACTAAATTTTGTATACTTCTTCTAAACTATGGTATGCAGCACCATTATAGGGAGGGTTAGAACAGTCTGTTCTTTCTGTTTGTTCTTTAGCAGCAGTAAGCAAGATTTATTCATTGGGTGTTTAAACTCTCAATTAGGCTTGCCAAGTCCCCCCGGGCCAAGTTACCCACCGCTGGTGGATCGGGCCCCGGGGGGAACCCCACCCCCAAAGCATGTGACGTGCCTGGCGTCCGCACGTCACCTGGAAGTGACGCAGCCACGCCAAGTGCGGGGCCGCGGTCATCCGAGGGAAAACTCTATGTTTTTCCCTCGGATGACTGCGGCCCCGCCCCCGGTGCGCCCGACGCAACCACGTCACTTCCAGGTGATGTGGTTGCGGCGTGCACGCGCGCAAAGCACACACACGCACGCTCCATGAACGGGGCTGGAGTCCCCCACTGTACATACAGCGGGGACTTGGCAACCCTACTCTCAATAGTAATATTTGGAAAACTCAATCCGTTGCAAACTATTGAGTGCTGAGAAGAATACAGAAACCAGCAGAAATAATAGCTCCATAGCCCTTCAGGGCTTGATAGGCTCAGATAACCTATTTTAAAATTGAATGGTATTAAAATACGAGCTCCCCGATGCGGACTAAATGTGAAGTCTGATTGCTGTCAGATAAAGAAAACCAGGAGACCACAATCAGGAGAGGCAAGGGCCACATTGGGCCATACTGTCTTAAGCTAATGGTGGAAAAATGTTTGCCTCTAAGGAATCCTGATGCTTGTTTTCCCAAGAAGGAGGACTGAGGCTATTAAAAGAAGTTGCAAGAACCTGTTTGGCCCAAAATATTAAGGCCTTCCTTTGCTACAGAGCCTCATTGGAAATGGTCTGATCTGCTGAGAACATGGGGCAACCGCTGGCGAGTGTCTGAGAATGTGTTGACAGCTGAATCCAGAGTTTTGTGTGCTGCTGTGGGCTTTAAGAGGATAATCTTGGAAGCTGGGGGCATTGTCAGAAGGATGAATGGGGAGAAGAGATGGATCCCAGAGGGAAATGAGAATGTGGAGGTAAAATAGCCGAAAGATTATTATTTTTTTGCAGAAAATAACTCACAAAAGGCATCCCTTTGAACTAGCTCTCTGTACTGACTGGAAAGCTGGAGCATCAGTATGAACAACAAACCACTATAGGAAGCTGGTGATATGGGAAACCAATACACTAGTAAATGTAAGCAATGTACATTTAGTTAATCACATTGTAACTCAGGAGACATTAGTCAGTCCTTGGTTTTTTTAACCTCTTGCATATTTCAAACTTTTAAGTACACAAACATGTTTAATTATATTCAGGTGGGTAGCCATGTTGGTCTGAAGTAGCAGAACAAAGTTTGAGTCTAGTGGCACCTTTAAGACCAACAAGGTTTACTTTTGGGTATAAGCTTTTGTGTCCATGCACACTTCAGATCCATTGAAACATAAGTCACCAACCATTACATATAGGTAGAATGTGTGGAGGATGTTGGCAGGAAGGGTCAATGAGAGCTAAGATGCATAATTAAAGTAACCAAGCAGTAAATATAGCTAAGACTGGATGAAGGCAATTGTTAAGATGTGTGAATAGCAGCAAATTAGCATCCATCATAATAAAAGGAGTTTACAACAGGTGTGAGAACTGAATGAGGTTAGCATGTTAAGTGAGAGAAGAAGCCAATATCCTAGGTAAGCCCTGGGGGGTTCAGGTGTCCTGAGTGTTGTAATGATTTGTAACTCAGCAATCTCCTGTTCTAGTCTGTTTCTGCAATTCCTTTGCAATAAAAGTTACTTTGAGGTCCTCCACTGATTGTCCTGGAAAGCTGAAGTGTTCTCCCATTGGTTTCTCAGCTTTGTGATTCTTGATTTCAGATTTGTGTCCATTTATCCTCTGGCATAGGGTTTAACTTGTTTGCCCTATGTAGAGAACTGAAGGCATTGTTGGTACAATGTTAGAAGCTGAGTAAGTGAATTAGCCTGAGATGGTATAGTTTATAGGTCCAGTGATTGTGTTGTTTGGGCATATGTGGCAGCAAAGTTGGCATCTGGGTTTATTGCAAGCTCTGATACCGGAATCCATTCTCAAATTAGATGTTGTATTATTGTGGGTAAGGAGTTGATTAAGATTGGGGGGCTGTCTGTGGGCAAGAAAAGGTTTGCTCCCCCATACTTTTGAAAGAGAACTAGGAGACCAGCTGAGCTCTGAGCAGGAGCAGGAGAGAGAGCTGTGAGAGAGGTGAGTGGGTTTCTTTTACTTGCTTTCAGCTGAGAGAATTCAGCTAAGGATATTTTGTGGGAAAACTGTGTTTAGCAGTGTGTGGAAGCACTTAGAGTTCTTGCAGAGTCCTGGCTGATTGAGTGTGGGAGAGGAACGGGCATTGTTTGACTGGGATTGCCTGTAATTGAGAGGAAGTGGAAGGGGCATTGTTTTGCCTGTGATTGAGTGCCTGGGTGAATTTGAATTTGAATAGCTGCTGCCCGACCTCTGATGGGGGAGGCCTCTATTTAAGGAAGCACCTTGCCAGAGGCACGAGCCTCTGGCACGAGCCGAGGGTTACCAAGGGTTTGCCTGTGGCTCTTAGCCTAGGGACTCTTAGACTAGGGGCTCTGTAAGAAGCCCAAAAAGAGCCAGAAAGACAAGGCCCTAGGCTCTTTGTCTTTCCCGTAAAATAATTTGACTTGATAACAAAAACCACATAAATACCAAGGGTTTAAAAGGGGGATTATATTTATTTATTTTAAAAGAATTATGAAGCCAGAATGCCAGCAGGGGGTTGGGGGCTATCCAGTGTTTTGCACGGAGTGTCACATGTATGACTATCTGCCCACTGGGCAGAAGTCTTGGGTGTGTCCTCGGTGCAAGGAGCTCCTGGTTCTCAGGGAACGTGTGTGCTCCCTTGAGGCCAAGGTGGCTGACCTGGAGAAGCAGAGACAGTCAGCTAGGCGCACAGAAAAGACTCTCGGGGACTTGTTAGCTACGTCCCACTCTGGATCTGGCAGCCCCGCTGCTGTCAGGGAGCATGAGGGTCTAGGGGAAACAGGGCACCGTGCTGAGGATAAGGGGAATGTGCCCTCAGAAGGGACCTCTTCCCCAGCTGGTGAGCGGCTCTCCTTTTGCACCAAGGAACCATCCCTGAGCAGGGTGGGAGGGGGGCTCTTGGTAGTGGGTGATTCGATCCTTAGGCAGGTAGACAGCTGGGTGGCGAACCCGCGTACTGACCGTATGGTGACTTGCCTGCCTGGTGCGAAGGTAGCGGACATTACGCGTGTTTTAGATAGGCTGGTAGATAGTGCTGGGGAGGAGCCAGTGGTCGTGGTGCATGTCGGCACCAACGATGTGGGGAAATGCAGTCGTGAGGTCCTGGAGGAGAAATTTAGGCTGCTGGGCAGGAAACTTAGGTCCAGGACCTCCAAGGTAGCCTTCTCAGAAGTGTTACCTGTTCCACGCGCAGGGCCGGAGAGACAGGCAGAGATCAGGAGTCTCAATGCGTGGATGAGACGATGGTGTAGGGGGGAAGGGTTCAGGTTTGTTAGGCACTGGGATACTTTTTGGAACAAGAGGGAGCTGTACAGGCGAGACGGTCTCCACTTGTCCCGAGAAGGAACCAGGCTGCTGGCACTTAAAATCAAAAAGGTGGCAGAGCAGCTTTTAAACTGAATATTGGGGGAAAGCCGACAGGAGATGAAAAGTCTCTGGTTCGGGTTGGCTCATCTGAGAGAGGTGAGGGGGTACCGGTTGCTTTTCTACAGGGAGGTGGATTGAAATTGTCCACAGAGGCCATGGCTGGTGACATGGACTGCCGGACAACGACTCGAGATAGCAAGAGGAAGGATGCAGGCTTAACTTGTAAGGGAAATTACAGCTGTTTCTATACAAATGCTAGAAGTGTCCGAGGTAAAATCGGGGAGTTGGAGTGCTTGGTGTCGGAGGGAAAAATAGACATTGTGGGTATTTCTGAAACTTGGTGGGATGAGGAAAATCAGTGGGACACAGTGATTCCCGGTTATATATTATATCGGAAGGATAGGGGGGGAAGGGTTGGAGGTGGGGTAGCTCTGTATGTCAGAGAGGGTATAAAGTCTAGAAAGATTGAGAGGCTAAGTGAATTGGATTCGCTTCTGGAAGTTCTATGGGTTGAAATAGGGGGGCCAAAAGGAAACTTAACACTGGGAGTTTGTTATCGCCCACCAGATCAAAAGATAGAGGAGGATTATAAAATGATGAATGCCTTAAAGATAGCAACTAGACAAAAACACTGTGTAATAATAGGTGATTTTAACTACCCACACATTGATTGGGTCAATATGTGTTCTAGCCGGGAAAAAGAGATTGAGTTTCTAGACACTCTAAATGACTGTGCTATGGAGCAGATGGTCACGGAACCTACCAGGGGAGAGGCGATCCTTGATTTGGTCCTAAGTAACACTCAAGACCTGGTGAGAGATGTAAAAGTGATTGCACCGCTTGGAAACAGTGATCATAATGTTGTTGAGTTCATCATTTGTACAAATAGAGAATTGGCCAAAAAGACTCACACAACCATTTTTAACTTTAAAAGGGGTAATTTCTCTGATATGAGGGGACACGTGGGGAGGAAACTGAAAGGAAAAGTAGAAAGGGTCAAAACAATTGGGGAAGCTTGGGATCTATTTAAAACTACGATCCTAGAAGCTCAAAAAATATATATTCCGCAGGTTAGGAAAGGCACAAACAGGTATAGGAAAAAGCCTGCATGGTTAACAAACAGAGTAATGGAGGCTGTAAAAAGTAAAAAGAATTCCTTTAAGCAGTGGAAAGCTAGTCACAGTGAGGCTGATAAAACGGAACACAGGCTATGGCAAATAAAATGCAAGTCTGAGGTCAGGCAGGCAAAAAGGGAATATGAGGAGCATATAGCAAAAAACGTAAAAACCAACAATAAAACTTTCTTCAAATACATTAGAAACAGGAAACCAGCCAGGGAGGCAGTGGGGCCCTTGGACGACCAAGGGGTAAAAGGAGTATTGAAGGATGATAGGGAAATGGCTGAGAAGCTAAATGCATTTTTTGCCTCCGTCTTCACTGTGGAAGATGAGAAGTGCTTGCCCACTCCAGAACCACTGATTTCAGGAGGGGTGTTGAAAGACCTGAGTCAGATTGAGGTGACGAGAGAGGAGGTCCTAAAACTGATAGACAACTTAAAAACTGAAAAATCACCAGGCCCAGATGGCATACATCCGAGAGTTCTGAAAGAACTCAAATGTGAACTTGTAGATCTCCTGACAAAGATATGTAATCTTTCCTTAAAATCTGCCTCCATTCCTGAGGATTGGAAGGTAGCTAATGTCACTCCCATCTTTAAAAAGGGTTCCAGAGGAGATCCGGGAAATTACAGGCCAGTCAGTCTGACGTCGATACCGGGTAAATTGGTGGAAACCATTATTAAGGAAAGAATTAGTAGGCACATAGATGAACAAAACCTATTGAGGCAGACTCAGCACGGTTTCTGTAAGGGAAGATCTTGTCTCACTAACCTGTTAGTGTTCTTTGAGGGGGTGAACAAACATGTGGACAAGGGGGATCCAATAGATATTATTTACCTTGACTTCCAGAAAGCTTTTGATAAAGTTCCTCATCAAAGGCTCCTAAGTAAGCTCAAAAATCATGGGATAGAAGGACAAGTCCTTTTATGGATCAAAAACTGGCTAGTTCATAGAAAACAGAGAGTGAGTGTAGGTGGGCAATTTTCTCAGTGGAGGGTGGTAAGCAGTGGGGTACCGCAGGGATCAGTACTTGGTCCACTGCTTTTTAACTTGTTCATTAATGATTTGGAGATGGGAGTAAGCAGTGAAGTGGCTAAATTTGCGGATGATACAAAGTTGTTCAGGGTGGTGAAAACCAGTGAGGATTGTGAGGCACTCCAAGGGGATCTGTCAAGGATGGGCGAGTGGGCGTCAACATGGCAAATGGGGTTCAATGTGGCCAAGTGCAAGGTGATGCACATTGGAGCCAAAAATCCTAAATATAAATACACATTGATGGGGTCTGAACTGGCAGAGACTGAGCAAGAGAGAGATCTTGGAGTTGTAGTGGATAACTCACTGAAAATGTCGAGACAGTGTGTGACTGCAATAAAGAAGGCCAATGCTATGCTGGGGATTATTAGGAAGGGTATTGAAAACAGATCAGCCAATATAATAATGCCCCTATATAAATCAATGGTGAGACCTCATTTGGAATACTGTGTGCAGTTCTGGGCACCACACCTTAAAAAGGATATTATAGCTTTGGAAAAAGTGCAGAAAAGGGCAACTCGAATGATAAAAGGGTTGGAACACTTTCCCTATGAGGAAAGGTTAAAGCGCTTAGGGCTCTTTAGCTTGGAGAAAAGACGACTGAGGGGTGACATGATCGAGGTTTATAAGATTATGCATGGGAAAGAGATTGGCGTCTCTTATGTTCTTATCCGTTAGAGGTTGCAAGTGCATGAATATAAGCAGGGCTCCGGCCCTGCTATAGTTGTCTTAGAGTTAAGCTGAAATCACTAATAAACTATGAGCTGATCACTATACATGTCTCGAACCCAGTGTATTTCAAACTTGAATCACCTTACAAAGCCTCCAGTAATTTCAGCTGATGTACTTACAATGTCACAAGTTAAATTATATATATAACTGCCTGCTTAGCTCAAAGCTTTACATAAAAAGGTTACCCAAGAAATAAATACGAGCAACCAAGTGCATAGAGGGAAACGAGATCCCTGATGTGGCACATGGCTGAAGTCTAACAAACATCACTTTATGCTGTATTTGTAGATCTAAAAGCAGCTTTTGACAGTTTCAATATCTAGGCTTTGGGAAAAATTACACGCTTTCACAATTGATAAACGACAGCTCTTTCTCATCCGGGCCATTCATGAGCAAACTGCCCTCAGAGTTAGGTGCGGTCGTCTAGGGCATCTGACTGATCCCGTCCAAACCTTTAAGGGAGTCAGGCAGGGTTGTCTCCTAGCCCCTTCTTCGTTTCTTTTTTACATCAATAATCTGGCAAATTTTATGTCAGATCCTGGATTTCATCCCCTTAAACTAGCAAATTGGCACATTCAAGTGTTACTATACATGGGTGATGCCATAATGTTTTCCAGAACTCCTGTAGGGCTGAAACGGGCTCTGAAAAAATTCTCCCTTTACTGTGACACTGAACATCTTATAATTAATTATCAGAAAACTAAGGTTCTGGATTTCGGGGAAAACTCCAAGATCAGACGATGGGAACTTCAGGGGCATAAACTAGAACAAGTCTCCAGCTTCAAATATCTGGGCATAGTTTTACAAGCTTCCGGCACCAATATAATTCATAGTAAATTTGCAGCCGATGCAGGAGAGAAAACAGCAAATAGTATTTTGAAATGTCATCGGTCTCATGGGGGGCACTATGTTCCGGCTGCTCTTAGATTGTTTAAAGCTAAGTCACTGGCCCAGCTGACTTATGGAACATTCCTGGGGCCACCATCTTCCTCCTTTACCCCACTAGAGAGAGTTCAGTCTAAATTCTTTAGAGCATTATTACAAGAACCTAAGTGTATATCAAACCCTTGGGTCAGATTGGAAACAGGAATGCTTTGGGTAGAGGCTAATATTCATATCCTTTTAATTTCTAAATGGATAACAGGAAATATAAATCCCAGGGGCCTGTTCCCTTTAATCCTTCAGGACCAATTCCAGTCCAGTTGGCACAGAGCAATCTTGAACTCCATCCAGAAATTAGGCTTTTCTTCCCAAGCCCTTCTGGATCACGGTATAGACCAGGCAAAATCACTTATTAAGCGGAGAGTGACTGACACTGAAAGACAATTGGATTATTTTCTTGCCAGTAAATACCAGATATAGAGTCGCTCCTGCAGCCTATTTACATTTTCTTGAATCCAATAACTCAAGAAGGGCATTCACGTTAGCCAGAAGCATGTCCTTGCAGTCTGCAATATTGGAAGGGAGGTTTAAAGGGACCCCTTACTCACTGAGGTGCGGCTCCTGCCCCCTCCATGAAATAGACTCTCTAGAACACATATTTTTCAATTGCATATATATACTATAGGGTGATCGGTATGGAGACTATTAGTCCGCTCTTAGAAAGGTTTCCTGGCAGATCAAATAAAATTATTGATTACCTCCTGTCTGACAGGAATCATCGGACAACAAGACAGGTCGCTAGATTTTGTGCCCAGGTTTACAAGGAGCATAAAATGCATGGCAATTAGATTTTCTATTCTTTTATCTAAAACATACACAAATTTTATGGCTGTTTTATCTCTATCTTACAGTCACAGATTTTTAAATTTAAGTATGCCATTGTTGGTTTTATCTCATATTTCTTATACAAATGATTGAGTGAGCTGGTCGTTGGACTGTAACAATAAAGTTGATTTGATTTGATTTGATTTGAAGTCTATATTAGACAGGTTGTTCTAAAAATAGCAGTTGCCCAAAAATGCTGTAGACTTGGCTGGCTTTCATTGGGGTTCCTCTCAACATGGCTGTCTCTCAGCCTGAACTTGAAAACAATGAATGGGAAATTTCACTTGTGATTTTTTTTCTCGCACACTTCGTCAAATCTCATTGGATTCAAGTCAGAGAACAAGCCTGTAACAACTCGAATTGCCATGTATTTTGATAGGAAATTTTTATTCTCTTATTTTTTTATAATCTGTTTCTGGCCTGAGGATTGCTTTAAGGGTCTTTTTTAGGTTGCTAAATCTTTTATGCTCTAGTTTTTTTGTTTCTTTGGTTGGTTTTCTACTCTGCATTTTTATTGACTAGCTTTATGATTTTATCTTTTGTTTTGTGCACCTCCTTGAGGAGGTCTTTTAAAAGGTGGTGTATAAATGTTTTAAATAAATAATTATATTACTCATCACTGCCGACAGCACAATTAATTGAATTAAAATGTATGTATTTAAAGTGCTGTAGAAAATAACAGTTGTAAAACCCCCATCCTGTGCTTGTACTTGTTCTGTCAAATGATTTCTTAGAATAGGGTGACCTGCATACTCTGAGGGAATAATATATAGTTGTAGTCATGGCTGTTGTGTCAACGTGACAGAGAGATACATTAGGAGGAATATCTATGACTGGGGTATATAATTAGCTTTTGTCTTTATTTGCGTTCTTATTTCTGTCCTATTAAATGCCAGAACATAGTTCATTTCTTAAGCCTATAATAAAATAGCTAAACCTACACAGGGAACCATCCACCAACCACCTCCATTACAGGTGTTTTTAGAGAATAGTGCTCAGTGTAGTGTGATCAGCTGGTGATATTAGTAAGAGGCTTCATGGTTCTGGTCTCTCCACATAATTTCTGTTATATACCGTGCATTTATAAGGAGAACAGGAAGAAAACCATAAAAACAGGATATATTATGCATTGATTTTGTTGTTAATTTTTATGTTGGTTACAGTACACAGTATTGTAATTATGATCTGATTAAATAACATGTGAATTATTAACCTAATGCATAGGTTCCCTAACTTATTTGGCCTACCACCAAAAGGCTGCTTTAGATAGTTTCTGGACTCTTCTTTCTTTATGCTTCCACCACCCCCTTATTTGTATTCAATGCCACCCAATTGCACCCAAGACTTTAACCACCTACCTGGATCATTCCAGCACCCTCAGGAGGCGGTATTGCCCACTTTGGGAACCAGTGTAAGGGTTGTCAAATGTTGCTGTGGAAATTTAAAAGAAATCTGATTGTAATCCTAAAGTAACAGTTGAAAACATTAAACAGCTGGACTCTATCTGGCTGAATGCCAATTAAAATATATTTTGATGAATGAAAAATAATAGTTGCTTACAGTCATGGTTTTCCAGATAAATTATCAAACATCTGTGTATATTTTCTACTCATTTCTGGCATATCCAGAACACTTGATTTTCTAAATGTTACAAAGACCATCTCCACCATTATATCTGTGCAATGAACTAGCAAAACAAAAATGTTAAAACAGAGACCTCTCCCCAATTACGTTTTGCTAGATTGTCATTAGTGAAGTTCCCCTCAGCTAAAGTATCATTGTAGGATTTGGCTAGGGTTGCAAGACCCCTCGGTCCAAGCGGGGGTTCCCCTGATTTCTGGGGCTCCAGCCTGCTGCCAGCCAGTTGGCCAGCAGGAGAAGCCCTACCCCCGAACAAGCACATTGTGCATTGATGTTAACAGCACGTTGATGTCATGTGAAAGTGACGTCATCATGCTGGAGATTTTGTGCTGCGACACTCTAGCTTTTTGGCCAAAACTCTATGGTAAACTTCTGTGTGATGTTATCAAGCTGACAACATCACCCTGCACCCCACGCCTGGAAGGCTCCCTTCCACCACCCGCCAGCAGAAACATCCAATGTGGCAACCCTAGATTTGGCAGACTCATGTTTGAATCTCCTTTTTGTTATGTAAACTTCCTGGGTAAACAGAAATCTCTCTCAGTGTAAAATCTACCTCACAGGGTAGTTCTTATGAGGGAAAAAATGATGAAAGTGGGAATGATGTTGTAAGCTTCTTTTGGTCCTCATTAAAGAAGAAAAGAAGGATATAAATATATACAGAAATAATTTTGAAATTAAGCTTGACTGATACCTATTTTTGAGAAAATGCAAACTCTTTTGCTTTCCCAGTGATCTCATTAATGGTGTTCATAAAAAGTGCTCCTGTTTGCTCTTTTGTGTTGTCAGCTTTTATGCTGCATTTGTTTTATCTGTTTTGAAAAGTAGTGCTAATGTAATAATATTATGTTCTTACAGGGGACTTTTCATTACTCCACATGACCGAGGACATGTTGCAACAATACTTAGATCATGGCCTGCACCTACCATCAAGGTAGGTGGATCTTTACCTGCAATACCGGTTTGTTGTCATGCATCTCTGACTTAACTAGAACTAAACACAGAGGGGCTATTTAGAATTCAGATTTGCTTATAGGCATAGTGATGCAAGTTAGATGAGCTACAATATCATCTTAGTCAACTATATTGTACCATTATTGACAGCAGTTTGACATACAAAAAACTCCAGCAGCTGAAAAAAAAGGGCACATCAGAGACACATGCAAGCTCACAATCCCTTTCTCTTAACATGTTGGTTACAAAATATCAGGGAGAATTCAGAGATTTGATTCCCCATTGGTAGTCTGTAGTGGAACAGCCTAGCAAGGGCTGTGACATATGATTCTGCTAGGGATGTCTACAAAAAAAGTGGTATAAAATAAGGGAGAAAAACATTACATTGTTCAGGACATGATTTTTTTCTTTTGCCATTTTGTAAGTTCATTCAATTCTGAATATAAGTTATAAAGATATACTTTGCTGTTGGTTGAATCTTCCAAGGTGCTGTGCCAGCAAATAACTAGTTGTGATTACCCCGTGTTAGCAATCATGATGTTCCAGTCTGACCCATGATGCCATCCTGGCACATGCTCCCTATAATTAGATAAGGTGCTAAAAAAGTCTTGCTTGGTGCATAACGCTGGGGCAGGGAGATAACAGAGTGCATAGTCGGGGAATGATCATGGACTTGATCTGCATTTGACATGGAGTTTGGCTACCACTATATCAGTAACATTAATACAATCCTACATTATTTGGGCATAAATTCGGACTGCATTTAAAATGTAGTAAAACAATAGACATGTCCCATTTCCTATAGCATGTGACAGCTATTTTCATTGACGTTCACTGATGAACATTGTTGTATGTATTCTTCTTGCATATATAGATAAATTTACAGACTGGAGGGAATTTTCTCTTTAGAAGTTCTAAATAAATTCTTCATCAGAATTGTGACCACTCCAGTAAATCAAAAAGGGCAACACATTGATAAGCAAAGACAATTTGGTGGCGTTCTGAATTATCTTGGCTATCTTTGTTGTTGTTTTTCAAGGCCAACTGTAGTAATTACATATTTTAACAAATGCCTATATTAGTGCTTCTATAGTACACTTATAGTACATTACATACATTGAACATCATCGGATTTTCTTTCAAAAACAAATTCTAAAAGAACCCATAAAATATTTGCTGGACTTGAAATACGTTCTTGGTGAATTATCTGTGGCCTTAATTAAGTTTACTATTATGTAGCTTATGTGTTTACTAGGAATAAGGCCCATAGTGGAAATAGTGGACAGAACCAAGCTTGGTTGCCTAGCAACAGCCACTAAGGGAAAAGTTAGTCCCATAGGAGCTAAGAAGGAGAAGTGTCTTCATCAGGAGAGACAGCCATTTTGGTAATTTTTTTCTGTGAGGGAAGGGTGTCCAGGCTGGCAGTGTGCGTGGGAGAGGAGTGGACCCAGCACCCAGCCAGTGGCACACGAGTACTCTTGAGTGGCGGTTGATGGGCCAATGGCTGATGGAGCACACAGCACAGCCAGTGGGAGAGCTGGAAATAGCCAATACGTAAGGGAATGTTTTATATATATATATAGGATAAGAATAAACCGCAAGTGACATATAAGTAGAACACCAGTGAAGGTTCAGGGTGGCATATCTGCCACACATATCAGATCCCAGACAGTAAGATCCTGCACACTCTAAGTCCCTCAGCTTACTCATATCAGCCTGTCTGATCCTCTCTGTCTCTTTCCATCTCAAACTGCTTGATCCTTTTCATACAGACACAAGCCTGTCCCCCTGACTTCAGCAGGAGAGTTCACTTCTTCAAATTCTCCTTGTGAGGGGCACTAGGGGACTTTGTTTGTCCCAAATCTTAGCCATGATGCTTTCTTTTTCTCTGTCTCTCTAAGCTCTGTGTTTCGCCAGCAGACTGCTTCCAGCAGCTTTTCAATGCATTTGTCTTGCAAAAGAACCAAGCCTGTCAACCAGCTCTCTCATTTAGCTGCTGAGGGAGGCATTCAGTACCTTGGATCCACAGACTTTTCCAGTGGTACCAGTACTAGTTAAGCTGCTTTACCTGGTTAAAGGGGCTGGGCCCATGACCTATTGAGGTTAACTGGTTTAGTTAGTCCCATCACCATTAGTTAGCAGAGTGCTTAAATAAAGCTACAAATGCAGGAGCGTCACTTTACCAGGTTACTCAGCTTACAAAGCTACACAGAGCCACATTGCAAGTTTAGAAGAGAAATACTTCTCTCATTATTTGAAAAGTACACTTTGGATAGGAAAGAGCAGAAATTGATAGATTACTAACTTACTAGCTAAAGGATGGAGGCGGATGGCGAGAGGCCCATCTGCCTCATGGTGCCAAGAGAGGACAGCATGTCCCTTGGTGCGGTAGAGAGCAAGTCTTCATTCAGAGTGAGAGATGCAGGAAAAGGGAAACTGGTCCCTGAGATTACAGTCTACATATCAAAGAGGACAGTGGCAGAAGAGAAGATACAGGAAGAAAGGTCAGTGTGCCTATCTAGCTATCTATCCTGTCTTGTCACTCAGTCTGGAGGTCTGAGGCAGGGTACAATGCATCTGGAACTACCAACACTTCCTAACCATATGTATCTGGGAAAAAAACCCATTTCCAACAGGAGACCAGGATCCAGCAAGACTCCCAAGCTTTTAATATCTGTGTTTCAGCGACAGCTGCACATCACTGATGGTAGGAAACACAATCCCATTTAAAGCAGTAGCCCTTCCAACCAGGATCACTGCAGCTTGTTTTGTCTCAGCCACTTGAACACCTTGTTCAGACACTGGGCCAAGACAGAAACAGCAGCCAGTGAGGTAGTATATAGCTGGATGCCATCAGCATTGCCTGCCAGACAGCAGCTGACTTGTATGCATGATTAATTAATATGACTCAATTGAGATTCAAGCTGTTTTAATTGTGTGGGCCATCTTGTACGGTTTGCAGTTTGGACTAGGGGTCCTGTAGATCTTTAATCTAATCGCAAGACTCTGTTGGCAAATATCTTTACGCTGGAAAATATGAGATGCTAGGGCCAGCACAGTGTCATTGCTCTGCAGGGATGTTGCAACAACATATTAGTCAGATACGTTATGTTGATTCAAGAATTTAGGAATTCAGGGTACCAGGTTTCTTTTGTGTTTCACTCCTAGAAGCTAATCTAATAAAATAATTAATTATTCCAGCATCTCAGAGACAAATGCAGCATACTAAAATGGATTTTTTTACTACTGTATTTAAAAATAAAGTAAAATAGAAGCAACTTGTTTTAAAAAAATTGATATAAAAGGATCTTAGGATATGTTGACAGTTTTACAGTGCTTATGATACTTTCCCTCTAGGCTATTGTGGTGACTGATGGAGAACGTATTCTTGGCCTTGGAGACCTTGGCTGTTATGGAATGGGCATCCCAGTGGGTAAACTAACACTTTACACAGCGTGTGGAGGAATGAAGCCCCAGGAGTGTCTGCCAGTTATGCTTGATGTGGGAACTGACAATGAGGTAAATGCTGTGCCATGCTGGTATGATCATTTGATATATTTCAAAGGGAAAACCTACAAAACACTGCTGTACTCTTTGCCTGTTGAACTAAAATGTTTAACATAACCTCCAAGGAAAAAAATTGCTTTTATGATGATAGATCCGATGGGTTGGTCATAGTAACTCGTCTTGCAGAAAGTTGCATCTTCTCCAGTAGATGCTGTGGTGGTTACAAGCACAGAGGCAGAGCCATATGTGTAAAGCACAACTGAACATAAGGGAAGCTCCTTTGATACAACTGTTAGTGTACGACGAGATCTCTGATGGGATTTTGATATTTTGTAAGGTTAAAGAACAGCCACAGGGAGTTTCAGTCCCTTTCCTCTCATCATATTTTTCTTATAGAAACAAGCTTTTCCTGCCTCTCTGCGCCCCTATGAGTCATGGTGTATGTGTGTGTGTGTGGGGGGGGAAGACAAGTATTATACCTGTTCTTTTCCCTCCTGTGGCAAATAGAAGTTCCCTATGTGTGTATATAATTTATATTGTAAAAAGTGCATGGAGGAAAGAGCAGCCGCCACATGCCATGATCCCAGTCTAGGAGAAAGAACAATAAAACATGTAGTAGAGTAAATTCCATGCTCTTGTGCTTTTTCATAGCAGAGCATGGGCGTGGGTTCCTATAATGACAAGCTATATACTATTTCTAGAACCCCAATTGGATTGAGAAGGGCAATTAAGAAGTTTGCTTGCTATTGCAGTGAGCAGGAGCTGGATATAAATTATACAAAGACAAAGGTGATGGCCTTTGGCAAGAGACCCAAACTAAGGAAGTGGAGGGTAAACGGGCGGAACCTCGAACAGGTAGCTAGTTTTCGCTATCTGGGCATGATCATCCAACCCTCTGGATCTAGGACTGCCCATAGCCAGGCAGCTGCTTGCTCGGGTGAAAAATCCTCTCATGGCATTCTTAAGTTTTTCCGCTCCCAAGGGGGCTATTTTGTACCACCAGCTTTAAAACTTTACAAGGCCAAAACACTTGCCCAGATGCTCTACGGAACGCTGCTTGGAGCGCCTCCATCTAGCTATGCTCCTTTGGAGCTAGTCCAATTGAAATTTTTGAGAGCAGTGCTCCAAGTTCCGAGATGCGTATCTAATGCAATGGTACGGCTAGAGACTGGCATGCTGAAGGATGAAGCCATGATTGCCTTATACTCCATCTTCTATTGGCTGAAGATTAATCTGAACCCATGTGGACTAGTGCCCCTGATTCTGTCTGATGCCTTTGAATCTAATTGGCTGATTTCTGTTAAGCGGAAAATCTCGCTCTTGGGGTATTCTCCCTCAGTGCTTTTGGAGATGGGTAGGGACCGGGCTAAGTTAGAAATTAGACAGAGGATCAAGGATACCGAACGTCAATTAGATCTACAGGTGTCCCCAACATTTATAGCGCCAATTAGAATTAAATACATGGTTGCGCAGGCCCCATATCTTAACGTTTTGGAGTCCCGTAAACTTAGGAGGGCATATACTCTGGCCAGATGCTCGGCCTTACCCTCTGCAGTTCTTGAGGGCAAATTTAAACAAATACCCCGAACAGAGAGGCTATGCTTGTGTGCGTTGGGGGAGATTGAATCCCAGGAACATGTGTTCCTAAGATGCCCGGTATTTGAAGAGGCTCGTACTAAACTTATTGATCCCCTTCTGGCAGGCACTTCGGATCAGGACAAGGTGGAGAACTTGTCTCTTAACCTTGAACACACAGTGCTCCATCAGATTGCGAAATTTTGTTCCTTGGTGGTAGAAGCGCATCAGCATGATGGTTGGCACTCGGGTTAGGACTGTTGATTTTAACTCGTACCGTTCCCTTTGGTAATATGTTTTATTCTTTTATACTATACTGTGTTTTATGGCAGCGTACTTTTAGTTTGGTTTTAATGAACGTAACGTTTATAATGTTAGCTCTTTTTACCTTGCTGAATTTTGGAAATTTTACTATTTGGCCATTCTAATTTATTTTTTCTGGTTTTATATTGCTGGCTAATCGCTGTTACAATAAAATTCATTCATACTATTAGAGACATGTGGCCCCTATCTGCGGAGACCTAAATCCACGGATGGGGGCCACATGGACACTAAATAGATTTTTCAGGAAACTTGGGGGACTCTCCAGCTTTGGAGAAAAATGCAATGTTCAACCCCACCCCCATGGGGGGCTAATTCTCCCAAAAGAAAAAATAGCCTTCTCTACACAAGCACAGAGAATGTTCCTACCTCTGGCAGTTGTCGGAGGAACCGAGGAGCCATGCTTGTTCCTGCAGTGGTGGCTGCACAACCTGGGGCTCCGCACTGGGCCTGGCAGCGGCTGCGCAGCTCAGGGCTCTGCGTGGCCCAGTGGTGGCCATGTAGTCCAGGAGCCATGCTGGGCCTGGCAGTTGCATAGTCTGGGACTTGTGCTGGGCATGCCACCAGAGGCACAGCCCAGGAGTCCCACAGGGCATGCTACTGCTGGTGGCTCAGCCTGGGAGTTAGGCTGAGCCCGCTGGCGGTGGAGGTGCAGCTCGGGAGTCACAGCAGACCTGCTGACAGAGGAGGCACATGCCTGGGAGTTGTGCTGGCTGTGGGCCTGGTGAGAATGTAGGGAACCCCCCCCCATGAGTACTGTGGGCCTACACCTGTACATTTTATTATTGTTACTTGTATTACCAGTATAACCCTCATATTATATTAGGAAAGATTCTGTATTATTATTGCTTAAAGATTTTCCACTTTATTAAACGGGTTCCAACAAAAAAGTACATATAAAACTATTCTTTAAAATTATATATTTCATAAAATAAATGTGAAACATCTTGGCCCATTAATAATAGGAATGCCTGAGCACATGGCAGTTCCTCTCTAAATTATGAAGTGAGGAATGTTGTACATTGCTGCAATGCAAACCGCGTGGAAATGTTTTGTATAAGGTTATTTTTTGGTATAACGTTATTTGAATATACTGAGCTGTACAGGGAGAATTTAGTGAAATGGAGATTGATGAAATAATTTTGGATGGTTTAAAACTGTGTAGTGATAAAAAGGATGCAAGAGCATCAAATATTTTTGTAAGGACATCTGCCCATTTATAGGCATTCCTCCAGAAAATTAAAAGCAATACACAGTTACGTATAGTGTGGGTTTATCAGCCAGCAAAATGAAGAGAATTGTGGAATTCATTGCAAAAGAGATAACAGGTCAGTATAATTGTCTCCTGTAAACTGAAGCAATCATTCTCAGAAGAGCGTAAATGTATAAAGGGTAGTTGGGAATTTCCTGATGGAAACTATTTTAATCAGAACCCAGGCTTTCATTGAAACTGGTATGCTATGATCTTTTTATATGGCCATGATGGCAGCTGTTTTAGTGCCTGGTCTAAACACTGAAAGTTCTTTAAAAGTTCATTCACACAGCCTGATCATGGAGGTCAGATGTGGAAATGATATAACACTTCTACTTTGGACAGAAAATACTACACGAGGCATAATGTTTCTGTCTTCAACTTATGCCTTGTGGGCTGATTGAACAAGGAATGCCATTTCAACTTTTTTGCTGTATGTAAAAATATCTATGGCCATCACTGTTCCAATCCTCCATTTTGGATTCAAAACATGAAAAAGAGCCCCTCAAAGTAAGTAGTTCCATGTAGTTGTAGCGCAAGACTGAATAGCAAGTGTGTATGGATTTCCTTTCTTCCTGGGACTGGGAGGGGAAAGCAAACACAAGGAATTGAAGGGCTTTTAAAAGCTGATCTAGATGGTCCAGACAAGCTTGATCTCATCAGATCTTGGAAGTTAAGCATGATCAGCCCTTGTTAGAACTTGGATGGAAGACCTCGCCTTGAAAACCTCATGGACTCGCCATAAGTCAGCTGCTACTTGATGGCACTTTCCACCAGTCTTCTTCTCCCACTCCCTCCCATTTGGGCCAGGCCTACCAACAACCACTGGGCAACTTGCCACCATAAGACATGCATGACTCATCCGAGGCTGTTTGCTTGCTCCTGTTCAATAGCAGCCACTTTAGGACAGCCGGTGTGGTGTAGTGGTTTGTGTTTCAGGCTCGGATCTTATGAGACCCAGTTTAAAAACACCCCCCAGTTGCAGAACCTCTCTGGATGACCTTGGGCCTGTTACACATTCTCAGCCTAACAAAGTTTGAATTCAGTGGGACCTGTAAAACCAACAAAATTTTATTCTGGGTATAAGCTTTCATGTGCATGCACACATCTTCAGGTACATTGAAACAGAGTCACCAGTCATTACATATAGGTAGCTGTTGAGGAGGATGTTGCCAGGAAGGGCCAATTAGAGTTAAGATTGGATTAAGGCAATTGGTAAAACCTGTGAATAGCAGCAAATATAGCTAAAATAGGCAATTCGTATTCTCAGGTCTTACCAATTGTCTTAATCCAAATTTAGCTCTAATTGGCCCTTTCTGGCAACATCCTCCTCACCTGCTACCTATATGTAATGGTTGGTGACTCTGTTTCAGTGTATCTGAAGAAGTGTGCTTGTTGGTCTTAAAGGTGCCACAGGCCTAGGGTTGCCAGGTCCCCTTGTTGCTTTGGCAGGGAGATTTGGGGGTGTTCTGGGGGTGGGCGGGGATGCCCCAAGCCCCACCCAAGCCCTGCCCCCAAGAGTGACCACCTGCCTGGCCACCCCTCTCCCTCCCCTCCTGCCCAATTTAAAAGGCTTCAGCTGATTGGCAGTGATCACATGATCTGCCGATCAGCTGGAGAGCCCTTTAAATTTAGCAGGAAGGATGGAGAGGAGCGGTCACGGGCCATATGCTCAGCTTGCAAAAAAAATGCTTTAAAGGGTCTTTTGTGAGTGGGGTGGGGGCCACAACATGGGCGGCTGGGGGAAATCAGCCCCACGTATCGTGGCCCCCACCCCACTCGCAAAACGAACCTTTAAAGGGATATTTTGCAAGACGAATGTGCGGCCTGTGACCGCACCTCTCCTTCTCTCCTGCTAGGTTTAAAGGGCCTCCAGTTGATCAGCCTGGAGGCTGGCAACCAATGCTCCCTCTAAGCTGTGGAGTTGTGTGAGCAAAAATTCTACTTTGTGAGCTACTGGCATTAAAGTTGTGAGTGAGCGATTTGGCTGCTGCACAAATTAGTTTGCTCTGGAGCCATCCCTCGTGAGCTAAGACAAAAATGTGTGAGCTGGAAGCTAAAAAACAGTGAACTAGCTCATGCTAACTCATCTTAGAAGGAACACTGCTGGCAACCCCACACTGGACTCAAACTTTGTTCTGCTGCTTCAGACCAACACAGCTACCTACCTGAATCTATTCTCAGCTGAAGTTACCTCACAGGATTGTTGTAAGAATAAAATGGAGATGAGAATTATATATGCTGCTTTGTGTCCCCATTGTGAAGAATGAAGGGGTATAAATGAAATGATAAATATAGCTGAACATGGGGGGAAATAAAAGGTAGGTTGATCGGTGGATGGGTGGGTGGGAAGGAAGGAGGAAGAGGGAGGAAGGGAGGGAGGGAAAGATGAGCATATGGGTATTGCCAGGAGGAGAGAAAGAGGAAGTAGTATGGGGAAGGGGATACTGGGTGAAATGAGGGCCCCCTGCACGTTCTTGCTGGATGCCCACTATGCAACTGGTCCCAGCTGCCAGTATCATGTAACTGGGCCATAGTTTTCCTGAGTAGAGGTTGCCAGGGAGAGGGAAGGCTGAGAGAGATGAAGGTTGGTTGGCTTGTGGGTGGGAAGGAGAGAAGGAAGCAAGAAAAGGAGAGAGACTATGGAGGCTGCCAGGGAAAAGAGAAAATAGTGGAGGAGTGGGTAATGAGATGTCCTCCACAAGTTCTTACTTGTCCCCAGCTTGTATATGTATATTTACAAACCTCACTCACTGAGTCATAGCTACAACACTGCAAGCAAATAAGCTTTAAAATAGAGTGGCAAGTATAATCAGAGGCCTCACTTTGCTTTATTTACAGTGTTATGACGTAACCTAGGACCTCGGGAATTTCAGCTAATAGGCTGTTGTGAGAACTGTTAACCACACTCTACTACGGCCCCGGTCACACATAAGGGTTTGGGCCGGGAGAGGGACGGATCGGGGGTGCAGCAAACGGGCGCGATCGCACCGCAACATCTGGGAAGCGGCACGCACCCGTCCCCGATCCGGCCCTTCAGGTCGAAAACCCGCTGCAACCACCCCTACAGGTGGACTTACCAGAATGGCCGCGCGTCCTTCTGCCGGTGCATCCGAGGCTCCTGGCCGAACTGCGCATGCTCACACATGCGCAGTTTGGCAGTCTCCCTCTCTGTTTCGTGGCTTTCTCCCCGGTATCTGACCGTGCCGGGGAGCAAGTGCGCAGCGGCTCACAGGATCTGTGTGATCCCGCCGCCGCGTGCCTATTTTGGTGCGGCTTTCAAAAGCCACACTTTGCCCGCGCATCCCCCCCCCCATGTGGCAGGGACCTATGTTACTTTACAAAAGAAGAAGCTTAGACTAGAGGTATCTGTACATGAATGAAAGGCATTGTAGAATTTATCTGCTTTACGTTTGGGCCAGGCAAAGTACAGGTTAGGTAGAAATATGCATCTTTTTTTAATGCAACAACTTTAGGAATGAGGAATTTGGAGCAGAGAAATGCTGGGGGAGAAAGGAGATACTTAACTCTTTCTCTGATTGCCTCTTTTTTTGCTCTCTGTCATCATTAAAATTTGCTCGTCCACTCCCCTGGTTCAAAAGGTATGTTTGCCTGTGATTTGAACTCCGCAAAGGAGAATATAGCATGGTGATATGAGGCAGACAACCATCAGGCACTGATTGGTTTAAGTATCCTATTCTCTTCTCAGTTCCCTGCTGCTTTTCCTCTCCAAATTCTCCCCCCCCAGTGCTTCTTCTTTAACCCCCCCCCCAAAAAATGGTGCTCTAATATAGCACAATTAGTCCCTTTACTTCAGCAGTTGTTGGAGTTGATAAATCTGTTTGGTGAACTGACATTCTAGGTTCCTATTATTTTCTTTAAAAGGTGTGCTTAATGTATTATATAAGGTGATTCTCACATATTTTTGGAAAGGTTAATGAGATACATATTTTGTGCCATGTATGCTCAGAGCGATATTTCACACTGAATTGAGTTCATAAAACTGGGACAGAATCTTTCCAGAAAAAATAGTTTGAAAAGATATAAAGTTACAAAGAGTGTGATCCAACTGTGAGACTGTATTGAGTGCAATAACACATGGACACATCAGTCCACAGATCAGCTGTAACATGTTTTATTACACATTTGTACAGCAGGGGAATCTAGAGCTGAAATTACTTCCTGTTGTGTTTTCAATTTTTTTAGTGTTTGTTTTCCTCTTGGCACACAGTTCCTTCCATTGTATTTATTTTTAATTTATCCAAGTTGATATTTATTAGGCATCTACAGGTGCTTATCCCATGCTCTGAAGGGAGGCAAATGAATTGCATGTTAATGCACATTCCTTAGGCCTAGGCTTCTCTAGTGATGGTATTGGCAAGGTAAAAGGTTTCCCTTGCTTGAAAGCTAGTCAAATCCAAGTACAGGGGGCAGTGCTCATCTCAGTTTCCAAGCCGAGGAGCCAGTGCTCTCCGCAGACTTCTCCGCGGTCATGTGGCTGGCATGACTCAATGCCGAGGCACACGGAACGCTGTTACCTTCCCACTGAAGCGGTACCTATTTATCTACTTGAAATTTCTTGCTTTCGAACTGGTCTCATATCTGAACACAACAATGATGAAATAACATTTTGAAACAATGGGTACTGTCCCCTAGGCATTTATTTCTGTGTGCCAGAAGTCTTCGTATATGCCTGTAAATTAGTTCAAACCCAGCACGGTGGCTTGACTGAGTTATTAGATGTGTCTGCCTGACGAATGGCAGGAGGCTGCAGTAGTATGAAGTGTCACTGGACCATTTCCATACTCAAATGCTATAAATTTCTGAGGATGGGGAGTAGGAACTTATCCAAAATGAAGAACCAGACACAGACAGCATCTGTTATTTTCTATGTGGTCAAGTATCCTTACCACCTAGAGTTGCCAAGTCCCTCCTGGCAACTGGCAGGGAATGGGGGGACTTACCGGGAGCAGCAAGAGGCCGATGCAACGTACAACAACGTGTCCATGACACTGCCCATGTGACCCAGAAGTGACGTCATCACGTCTGGGACATCAGAGTGGCACTCTGGTATTTGAGCAAAAACTCTATGGCTGATTTCCTACAAGCTGCTGCTTCACGCTCGTTCCTCCCTTTGCCCGGATTGTACGCGTCAATTTCACAACACGTGCTGTGAGGCTGCATTTTGCTCCGCAATTTTTTTCGATTTCCCCCGCGTCTACTCAATCCTGTTTTTTGAGGATTGAGTAGACACGGGGGAAATTGGGCGAAGCTGCGGAGCCAAATGCAGCCGCACAGCACATGGTGTGAAATTGACATGTATGATCGGGGCAAAGGGAGGAATGAGCACGGAGCAGCAGCTTGTGGGAAATCAGCCTACGATAAATTTGGCTTCTACCATAGAGTTTTGGCCCAAATACCAGAGCATTGTCCCGATGTCCTGGATGTGATGACATCACTTGCAGGTCATGTGGGCAGTGACGTAGACATGCCACTGGCATGTCAGATGAATCTCCTTTGGAGGGGTAAGTTCCCCTTTGCCGGCCAGCTGATTAGCAGCAGGGAGGTGGGACCTGGCAGCAGGAGACCCCCCACCTCCACCAAGGGGTCTGGCAAGCCTACTACCACCTTAGTTTTCCTTTGCAAATTTCAGCATCAGTCATTGCTTTTTTTCTCCCCTTACGATTAGAAAATTGAACCTCCCCATGCACCCAGCAAATACCAAGACAGGTCATGGTCCAGAAGGTCAAGCACACAGAAGCCTAAAGCACATCACACAAGGATTGTAAACAAATTGCTTCCATGGTGGCTTGGCTTTCCCTTTTTCAGCTGCTTTTATCAGGAGTCATTCAGGGACAGGTGCAACTCATCAGCCTGCTGAGTCATCAAGGGACAGGTGCAAGTCTTCAATGGCTGAGCAGCCTACAGGGCTGTGAGACCTGATCCTACAATGACTCCGGCTACCAGGCAGAGGTTGACTGGTCCTGGGCTGCCAACCGCACACTATGGTGCCGCTCCTGTGTCTCCCTCTGGGCCTGCCTTCTCTGGTGTTCCAAGGGCTCATCAACCTTGGGGGTAAGGCTGGCAGCTGCAGGGCCTCTGCTTCAGCTTTGGATCCCAGTCTGCGGGACTGAGGGCACGGCACACTGACTTCAGCCGGAGACTCCCCATCTACACCTGACCAATTCTCCACCTTGTCTGATGGGTCTTCCTGCAGCATCTGAGGGCTGGGGCCAGCTTTCTCCAATCTCCATCGCTTATCTGAGGAGATGCTGGCAGGCAGACCCATGACAGGTGCAGAATGGTGTGTCTTAGCTATTATCAGGAGCATTTTTGCTCTGCCCATTGGTTACTGGGCTCAAATTTAAGGTATTAGCTATCACATACGGTACAAAGCCCTCATAGCTTTGGACCCTTACATCTGCGAGACTGCCTCTACCCCTCTGCTCCACCATGACAGCGTCACTTATTGGAGCAGGGCCTTCTGTAGGTGCTAACCTGCAGATGTGCAAAATCAACAACTTCCCGTACAGTGCCTTTTCTGTTGTAGTCCCCACCTTATGGAATGGCCAGCCTGAGGAGGTCAGAAAGGCTCCCACACCCTTTGCAAAACTGTATTATTCAAGAGGATTTTTCTGTGTAGCCTTGTACAAAACGATTCTCAAAGTGTCTTGGATAAATGATTAGGGACTGTGGATTATATTATTGGGTATAGCTTGCTTTAAGTAGGGTCCTACTATGTAATCTGGCATCATTAAATGTGTCATGTTAATACTTGTACTTTGCTTCAGGTCTGTTTTTAGATTTCTGATTGGTTCTATAACCCTAATCCTATTGCGTTGTTTATCAAATGTCCCATCCTGTTGATTGTGTTGACTCATGCTGTGTAATCTGCCTTGAGTTCCACTGAGAAAGGCGGACTATAAATAATGTAAGTAAAATAAAGAATAAAGAAAGAGAGAAGACCTTTGGCTGATTTGCTTATGCTGATATTTTGGCAGCAGTAAACAGACAGATTTTTACATGTTCTTCCTGTGTATTAATTTTGTACTCTGTGTAAACTCGAATTTTTTAGGAAGTGCACTCAAGCATTCCCAGCTATAATGTAAGTTAATGGTTATTTCTGTCTTTTAGCTCAGGGGTATCAGGAACTTAGAAGTTTAGTGGTAAATCTAGAATAAACAACATAAGCATATATCAATTCCATGGTAACTGTAGCATAACAGCCAGCCTTTTATTAGCAAAAATGTGGCACTAAAAACAGCCTTTGACCAAGTTCTGGTTTGCCTTAAAAAAAAAAAAGCATCAAAGTCCACTCTATGAATTCACAGCTTTCAGCTTCTCAACCACTGTAAGTTAGAGTGTTCTGTTGCTAAAGCATATGAAAAGGAATCAAACAGAAAAGGGCAAATATCTGAAATTGCAGATCTCTGGACAGGAGAATCAAATAGTAGCAGAAGTGGCCAATAAAAGCAGCATTAACCTAAACTGATTTTATATTTTCAACATATTTTCACAGGCCCAAACAATAGTCATGTACCATTTCACCCCTAACATTTAAATTTTAACCTAAAAATATGGGAGCTGTGAGTTAACAAAAGAATGGTAAGAGAAGAAGGGGGTTGCTTACCCCTTTTCCAGCCCTGTGCCAGTCTTTCTGAAAGCTTTTTCTTTCATGATAATGCAGTAAAAGCTTTGTCATCTGGCATTCATGGACAATAGGGTCACTGTTTTACCAAAGCTTATTCTTTGACCCACCCCTACCCATAGGAATTCACAGTGACCAGACTCTAACCTGTAGGGATTGCCATGGTGATAGCCCCCACGGGTGATGGAACCCTTCACCCCTCCCCCCAGAAAAAGGGCCATCCTGCAAAGCAGGCAGACAGGTGAGTCAGCTGCCTGAGAGCCTTCTGGCATACCTGGCTCCTGTCACCTGGAGGTAGCTGAGGGGAAAGGAAGTACCCAAGGATGAAGTCAGATGGGAATACAAGCTGTCAGAAGTCCAACAACAGCCAGTGGCATCAAGCCGATCAGCTAGAGAGTTGGGAGTGGGGTGTGTGTACACCCTAAGATACAGGGGTATGGTTACTGAGGGGGAGGAGTCCTCTGGGTGATGCTGGTTAACTGAGTGTTCTAGATAATCAAGTCATGGATAACAAAACATTTACTATACATGGATAATTTTAAGTCAGTAGCAGAAGACTTCTTCGTGACTTCTTTGACTTTTTTGTGGCAATTCCAGAAGCATCTGGCTGGCCACTAGGGTGTGCATTCAGTATATACCGAGCTGAATAGAGATTCCTTAATACTATTTGGGTTTATTCAGCTATTATTAGTTTCCATTATACCCTATGGGGCCATTATAGTCAATGGCAAATCTCTTAGGATATATTCAGTGGTCAGGGTGGGTGGGGTGGGGGTGTTTGAGGTAGAGGTACCAGATTTGCAGTATTGCTGCTGGAGCTTCTGCCCAAAACAAGTTTGGACCAGGGGATCCAATTCTACAGGCACCCAATGGGGGAAAATAGCAAGTCAATACAAGCCCAGCAGAATGTCACAGAGAATCTTTGCAGTAGAAAGTGAAGTGTGTGTGTGTGGGGGGGGGGGCGTGTTTCAAGGCCAGCAGCAGAACCAGTGCCACAGTGGCGGTGCCAAAACCCAAAATCTGAGAATGAAGCAGAAACTGAGGGAGGGCATTTCTGCAAGGACAGCAGAACCAGTGCAATGTACTAGTGCCCAGCAGCAGAACCCTCCCACTAGTGCCCAGCAGCAGAATGCAGTGGCAACTTACTAGTGCCCAACAGGAGAACCCAGTGCCAATATGACAGCAACAGAACTAACCGATGTCACACCAGAGAATTCCAGCAGGGTTTTAATTTTTTTTGGGGGGGGGCAGAAACTAGGGCAGTAGAAGCCCAGCAGAGCACTCAAAAGTACAGGGTGGGCAGGCACTTTTGGTAGGCCACCTGAACCAAGGCCAGCCCAATACACAGAAGCCCAGTAACGTTGAACTGCTATTTGCCACAATGACACTGGGTTCTGCTGCTGGGTACTAGTAGGTTGGCAGTGGGTTCTGCTGCTGGGCAGCCACTACTGCACTGCTTATGCTGCCCTGCAACCCCCCTCCCCCTTGCTTGGATTTTGTGCTTGACATCAGTCCTGTTGAGCTGGCCTGGCATTTGCCACACTGGCAAATGTAGGGCTTCTTTTGGGGAGAGGCTCCAGCAGGTACACTGCAAATGTGCTGCCTCTACGTCAAACTGCCTCCCCCCCTCCCCGATCACTGAATATACCCTAAGAGATTTGCCATTATCTATAATGACCTAATGCGTTTCGGCCTGCATAGGCCTTCCTCAGAGGTCAAGCAATTGAGTGGCAAGATGGCTATATAAATATAATACAATCATGTAGACACAATCAGAATGGATACAAGATATAAATTCAGTATGGACCAGAAAACAAGTTGTTCCAGAATAAAACCACCAGGCACACAATAAATATGCAAATGAGAACTTTAAAAGTGCAATCACTTGCCCAGTGGTTCTAAAGTATAGACTTTTGGTCCAAGAATTGCCTTCTTTGATTGTGTTGCCACAGTGTTCTCAAGTAAAAAGCAGTGCTACATTATTGTATTATATTTATATAGCCATCTTGCCACTCAATTGTTGGACCTCTGAAGAAGGCCTATGCAGGCCAAAACGTGTTAGGTCATGTTTTTTAAGCCCGTGTGTATTGCCATGTTATCTATATATTTGATGTGAATGGGCCCTTATATATGTTTTAAAATTTGTAATTAATAAATACATGTATCTTTTTAATATATTTTCTACATTTAGTTTTTAATATTGGCCCTCTTTTTCACATTTTACTAACCTTCTTTTCTCTGATCCAGCATCTTAGGATCCAGCATCTTAAAGTCCATCAAGACACAGTTCCTTTTACTTCTGTGAACAGAGATAACAGCTAACAACTAACATTGTGTAATAATGTATTTTGGAGGATGGATATAAGATTATTGTAGAACAAAGTAAATATAGTAAAATAAACCTGATTTTAATGTATCTTGAGTTTTCCAAGCTAGCTGTTCCCGTACATGATTAACAAAAATATTTCTATAAAGGCCAGGACTATATATAAGTTCTTTATTGTGGTATAGCTTTTAAATACTGTATTTTGTTTCAAAACCACACTTACTGTTTAATTTTGCCAAATGTGTTCCATCCTGAATCTAACTTTTGGCAGCTCAGTCTTCCCACATGTTTCTTGATCTGCTATTCAAATTTCTGCTTTCTATGCCGCTTTTTCTTTTAACTATGCACAGGAGATGTGCACTTCCATTCTTTCTGCGTATTCCTAGAATTTACATACATATTTTAAAAGACGTTATCATTTTAGACCAGTGAACCTGTTGCTGTGTGGTGCAAAGTGATGAAACATGGTTTGGTGCAGTAGCTAGAGGGTTTTTGGGATGTGAGGAACTCAGGCTTAGTTTTCTAGTGAGACACAGAGCTCCTTGGGTTGCTCTGGGTGAATTGTGATCTTTTATTCTAGAGTTGTTCTCTGAGGAGAACAAATAGTGCTGGCTGCTATTGAATCCTTTTAGTCAGAGTATGCTGTTTTGTTTTTTCATTGATCAAAGCCTTTTCTGCATACAAATATGTATTGCAACATCAGCTTCCATTTTCTAGGAACATAAATGCTCAGCTAAACCACAGGAAAATTATCTTTTAAATCATCGGGACATAAAACAAACAAACAAAAGCAAGCGATGCAATGGAAAATAATTCCAGTTTTCAGATTTTATTTGAAAGTGATTAAATTAGAACACAGGAAGTCTTGTATGTGTGCTCATATGGTTTGTCCAACCTTTGACTTGAGTAGCAAGTCCCTATCAATAATCTGGTCCTATGGGCATGGTGAGCAGTCTCAGTTGGTGTAACCACCCTAGTGAGCTGGTGACAGCATCAGTCTGTGCTGGTATCCTGGTAAATCTGCACAGACGGTTCTCTATGGCTTCTGTGACAAGCCTCAATGAGCCATTATGCAATAGTGAGAAGGGCCCAAACTGCTGTGGGGGAGGGGGACACTACAACTTTGAGTGAGGAGTGTGCAGATGGTAGCATTTGATGCTGCTGTACAGATTTGTTTATTTATAAAATGGGTTCCTCACCTTTCTGCCTTCATCAGGGCCATGACGTGATATGTAATAGCAGCACATCTTAAGAACCATTAAAATGAAACAAAAACACACAGTAGGGTGACCAGCTGTCAGTTGAGAAATACCTGGATGTTTGGGGGGGGGGGCAGAGCATGAGGATGGCAGGGTTTGGGGGAGGGGAGAGACCTCAGCAGGGTATATTGCCATAGTGTCCACCCTCCAAGGCAGCCATTTCCTCCAGGGGAACTTCTCTGTCATCTGGAGATCAATTATAGCAGTAGGAGATCTCCAGGTGCCACCCAGAGGTTTGCAACCCTAACACATAGGTTGTGTAATATGGATGGGAACCTCTTTGCTGTTTCCAGTGTATGACCCCAGTGATGACCTCACGGGATTTTGCAAGTACCTACTCTGTCCAGTGTAAACTAGAGACTATATAGAAACCTGGGTGCTCTTCTGTATGTGTGTTTCGTACCGAGTACTAACAAATGCATGATTCATTGTACTGAGAGAACTGGTACAGGACTGTGAATGAAACATGCACACTCAGGGGAATTGGGATATCACTTGAAATGTACCTATTCTGATGAGTTGCACAATTACTTGGGATTACTGTTTCAACTCACTAGAACCTTTAAGTAGTAACCCTAGATTTGCACTTAGGCAGTAACCCTAGATTTAGGAATTCAGCTTCTGAATGGGTGTGTAGGTGTATATTTGCATGTAGAGGTTTGGGAGTTGTGCCTAAACTGGACCACAGCTTTGAAATGGTTGTTGGACTGAAAATTAGCTTCACATCAGCACTACACCGAAACATATTGGCAGCTTTCATCAGAATACTCAAAGGGAACTTGTGTTCTCGGGTTCTCCGCAGAAACAACAAGAGTATTTATGTTGCTTAAATTACTTTGGCAGTACTTTACAGGCAACATACAGTAAATGTTGGAAGCTGGCACTACTAAATTAAAGTCCAAGTACTTACCAAAGTCCTTATACCTGGCAGGACCCTCAGTTGGATGGGAAATTATTCATCTTGAAAAGCACAGAGTCCCATGCTTATACAAAACAAGCTAGGATTCAGGTCACTAAAATAAATGGGACTGTTGTTTGTTTAATATGTAATTTTAGAATCTGAAACCAGAAAATGTTAACACTTCACAATGCATATATTTCCTGAATGCTTTACTAGAGGTTTGTGGAGCTTGGCTATGAACTTTTTTCTTCCTTCTTCCTTAGCAAAGAAAATGCTAGAGGATATGGATGGGCAGTGGGTAGGAACTTTATTTATTTATTAGTTCAATTTATACCCTGCCCTCCCTGCCAAGGCGGGCTCCGGGCGGCTTACATAAAATGCATATATAAATGCCGTTAAAAACATACATAAAACAACCATAAGCAATCAATTATCCATTTTCCTAAAATGACGGAAACAAAGTGCAAGAGCAGAGATTCCTAGATTAAATCATACCACGTAGGTGATAGTTACTGATGACGTTGAGTTCTCTTTGCCTAAAATCCAAGGAGGACACGGGGGTTTGCAGAGTGGCATGCCCCGGTAACTTGTCTTGGCCTTGCCCCGTTACTGTTACTTACTTGTGTGCTCCTGGCCCTCACATTCCATACATCTGTTGCCTGTTGTTTTTCTGTTCCTTGGCTGCTTTTTGTCATCAGACATCCCAGTATTTTTGAGCAACCAGAAGTTTGGAAAGGAAAGCAGCTGGCAAGCATAGAGTGAAATGGCCTTTAGTTTTCATATGGCGTTTTAAAAATTGCAATGAATGTTGGCGATTGAGGATTGGGACACTAAAATGTGGTTGTAATCTACAGATCAGACCATAATCCTCTAGTAAATGCCAGAAATTGCAATCTGTTTTAAAAAGAAAGATTATAATGGGAATGGATCATAGATTTGCAGTTTTACCACAATAGCTCAGCTGATGTCTTCGATCAACAAATCAAGGGAAGAGAGAATGAAGCCATGGTGCTATGAATAATCTCTGTGGACATGAAACACACACCTACCTCCTATCTCTCTGGACACTAATATGACACACACACAAATCCTACTGTTGTGTCCACTGACCGCCACCTGAGGTCAGCACACACACCTGAGCTTCAGTCCTGGACAACAATGGGGACTAGGATCCTAGCCCTACACTGGGGAACCAATGGGAACCATGGCGGGAGATTCAAACCCACCAATGGTGACCAGGGGGGTGTCCCCAGGTTTGTATATAGTTGGCCTGCCGGCCGTTTGTTCCTTCTTCTTGTTGTGTACTGAATAAAGCGTGCTATGCACCACCACGGAGTCTATCGTTTGTACGGGCGACCACCCACTACATAACAGTGGCGACGAGGATGGGATGCTCGCCCTCCCAAACAACGACCCTAAGCCGCGCAGCCAAGCCGGACCTCAAGAGCGCAGCGCACGCCGCTCGCCGGACAGCCGCACGTCGCCAGCCGCCGCCTGAGCGACGCCGCCACCGGTGAGCTCCGCTGCCGCCGC
>NW_015172085.1:35113-96531 GCF_001447785.1 Gekko japonicus
CCACAGAGTGCGGCCAGGTCCTCAGGCGGCACATCGACCAGCTCCGGCGGCGAATGCTGCCTGATCACATGCCAGCAGAGGTACCGGAGCAGCGGGCAGAGCTAGAAGAGGGTCCTAACGAGGGTCCAGAACAAACCCTGCCCGCACCAGAGGACTCACACCAGGATAACCAGCCCCCGGCAGCGGATGCGGGGTCCCCAGAGCCCGAATCAGTAGCCGCAGAGGTCCCAGCACCACCTCAGACTTCTGCCCCGGAGGTCCGAACCCCGGAGGCCCCAGCTCCGGCCCCCAGACGATCCGCGAGGGTGCGACGGCCCCCAGCGTACCTTAAAGACTATGTTTCATAGGGGAGGGTTCGGACTATGGGGGGAGGGATGTTGTGTCCACTGACCGCCACCTGAGGTCAGCACACACACCTGAGCTTCAGTCCTGGACAACAATGGGGACTAGGATCCTAGCCCTACACTGGGGAACCAATGGGAACCATGGCGGGAGATTCAAACCCACCAATGGTGACCAGGGGGGTGTCCCCAGGTTTGTATATAGTTGGCCTGCCGGCCGTTTGTTCCTTCTTCTTGTTGTGTACTGAATAAAGCGTGCTATGCACCACCACGGAGTCTATCGTTTGTACGGGCGACCACCCACTACATAACACCTACTTTCAGAGAATTTACTTCAGTATTCAACATGGGTAAACCCCCAGTTTGATGGATAAGTTGGAATGGTCATAGCCATTTAGGGGTAAATACCAAGTTCTAATTGCTTTTAGGCATGGTATTTATCTAGAGCTGGGAGCCCTGGCTCCACAGTCATTGGCTCCACAAATGCCTTGGCAGCCAGTAGCAGCAAAGCAGGCCAGCCACAAGCTGCAGGAAGTGACTCAGCAGTCCACGAAGGACAGGAATCCTCCAGACAGCGCAGGAGGGAGCAGAGACCACAGTAGCAGCCACACCCAAGGGAGGTGTGGCTGGAACAGTCATATGTGGGGGTGGATGGGTGAGAGTCCCCATGGGCCAAACATCACGTCCTTTTGAGGCAAACAAGAGGGAGGTCAGGGCAGAAGGCACAGAGGCCCTAGGCGAGGAGCCATTGGTACTGGGCCCTGTCCTGCCTGGGCCCTGTCCTCTCGGATGTTGAGGTTGACAAAGTCCGGTCCTAACCTGCCTCCAGGCAACTCTTTAAAAAGCACTGTAAGGGTAGGCCAGGGAGTAAGATCCAGATCTCTCCTGTGGCTTGTAGGGAGAGGAGAAGGGCAGCTAGAGAGAGGGGCCAGGGTGAGGCTGAATCCCCTCCACCTTCTGAGGCTCATCCTAGGCAGTGGCAGAAAGGAGGCTGGAGAACAAGCCAGTCCTGGGCTGTGTGACCCGCTGCCATGAGAGCCTGACACTCTCTACAGTAAGAGTCTAGGGTGTAAAATCCTGCTGGGTGCTGTGCAGTCATTAGGATCTGGCCAAAATCAAATGCCCTTAATTCTGTACTGACAATATTGAAAAGTTGAATGCGATTTACTGTATAAGGCTGTCACGATGTTATTTACCTAAATCTCTCAGATGCTGTATCTAAATTTCCCACCTAAGTGATATGTTCTCATCTGCCATCTTTAAAGTACATCTAAGTAAAATACATAAGAATAAAAGTAAACATGACACAATTTTAACCATTATTTATTGATATTCACTTTGTTATGGTCTTGGTTGGATCTGAGGCTGGTGGCCCAACTGAATGATTTTGGTTGTGCTGTTGGGAAGCTCCTTGGGTAAAAAAAGAAAGCATATTTTAAAAAATGATGCTTCATGTAGCCTGTTACTCAAGTTGTGATCCACCCAGTATATGACTTGCTTGGTTTGCCAGTCCCCAGGTCCTGGTGAGGGTTCCCCCTGATTTTCGGGGCTTCAGCCCACTGCTGGCCAGTGGGGAAACCTCTGCCCGCAAACAGCCACATTTCAGCGGAAGTGATGTCATCATGTTGGGGATGTTGCATGGGATGCTCTGGTTTGAGGGCAAAACTCTATGGTAAAATTGGCCTAAAACCATAGAGTTTTGCCCTCAAACCAGAGTGTCCTTCACAATGTTTCCTATGCAATGACGTCACTTCTCGGTCACCAGAAGTGACATCATTGCATTGGGGAACATCCTGGAATGCACCCCAAATCCCCCCGCTGGTGCAGCTTATTTTGTTGTTGTCTGCATGTCTAGAGTGTTGACACTTGAATTTTTTGGTAGCTGCTGTTTGACCTACATTAAGACAGCCTTACTCCTACACTGGGAATTGTAATTTTAAGGAATATGAGATGCTGAGGAAAGCTGGCAAACAATCTGTCTAATGTTCTTAGCATGAGATCTGTGTATCAGAGCTCAGGGGTTCTTGTAAACTCATGAAATATCACTCAAATTCAGAGAGATTATTTTCTCCTTTGTGACAAAGAGACAATGGATTTACTTTCAAATTCTGGTGGCTGTTAAAACACTTCCAACTATCCTATTCCTCAAAACTGCTTTTTTACAAATAGCACATATCAGTTCAGAGGGGGAAGAATATTTTGACAATACTTGGCTATGGTTACCTCTGTCAAGATTTGTTGGCCAAACTGTTTGCATGTTTGAGTTCACAGCACCATATATTTTCTGTTATTCTGCTTTAAACAATAGCAACAGATAGAGGGTCTTTGTGCTAAGCATAAGTCTAATTCTGAAAAACTAGCTGCTGCTGGCTGTAGCTTTAGCTCTTGACAGGCACATTTATTAGAGACAAGCCCGTGGAAGGCTCACAGATGAAAATGTTTTGCTTGAGCCAGGCATCGTGTACTGATGACAGAACACAAACTAATTAAGAGAAAGGAAGAAAGATATGCTTCACACTAACATATATGTTCATGTGTGGGTGTAGGTGCGTATTTAGTTTTGTTGTGTAGTAGCCTGGTATAGGCTTGCCAAATGTGCCCGGGGGGCGGGTAACCCCCCGCTTCGGAGCCCCCGATTCCCGCCCTGCCGGAATCGGGGCTCGGGGGGAACCCCGCCCCCGAAGCTGCGTCACCAGAGGTGACGCAGCCACGTTACTTGATTCAAAACCTTCTTATATTAACAACTAGCCTGCTACCTGTGCATCGCTACAGTATTTAAGTTCCATAAATCTATATATCTAATAGCGAAGGCGCCCCCTGCATGCGGATATCTAAATCCACACATCGAGGGCACCTGGGGGGCACGGAGATTTTCCTGCAGATTTGGGGCAGTCACCATGCGGGGAGGGAAAGCTTGGCGGGCTGGCCAGGCATTGCTGCCGCTGGGGGAGAGGGGAGGCTTTGCAGGCCGAGCTGAGGCCTCACTGCCGTTGCCATGGGGGGGCTGGGGGAGATTTGGCGGACCCTATTCCCTAAGTACAAGTGGGGGACCTGCAAGGATTTGCAGGGGGCACTTCATTATCCCTTCCTCTACTATTCCTCTTTCTTTTCCTTGAAAGCCCAATGGCTTGGGTCCTAAGCAGCATGAGCAGAGTTGCAGTAGAGGAAGGCAACTTCCCTGCTTCCCCCTCTTACTGCAGCTTTCTTGGACCCAAAGGAGCAGTGTAGGGGGCAAACTGGGAATCTTCAGCAGGAGGAGAGGATCAGCAAAGAGTCCTTCCATCCTCTACCATTCGGTTAGAATTGCATCATTAGATCCAAGGCACAGTGGGAGGGGAGCCTTTAAACCTTATCTACCTGGGGGTCTGCAATCTCTATTGTACCTGTCTTTCTGTTTCCCATCACTGTCATTGCATGGGAGGGTTGATTCTGAAGGTGGGAATGGACAAGAAGAAAATATTAACCCTTCCATAAAATGACGTCATAGAGACAATTGCCAGCAGCCAAATTTCCTCCATTGTGTCTGGAACTGACTTCATTCATGACTTCCTATACATTTTGTGTTTTCTGTTAGATTGAACCTCTAAGTAGCAATGTACCTGAGAATGCAATATCTCATTTTGTATGGGTTAATGGGAGTAGTTATAATATCTATAATCTGGATCTCTGTTTAACATTCTTTGAGAGTTGTTAAACTAAGGTCATGAAAAATGAATTCATGAGATTCATGCTTCATTCTGTATAACTTTATAAAACAAAATATGATTTGAATAGCAACTCTGTTACAAATATAGTATGAACCTACTATATTCTCCCATAATGTGTGTTCCATTTTTTTTTAAAAAAAATATATTAGGAGGTATTCTATGAGGTCTAGAAATGTATTTTTATAACAGAACAACTTCATACCATACTTCAAAATTAATTTGAATTAAGACTTACAATTTTTAGTACTACATGAACTGAATGAACTTCTTGTCTAAAATGTCATGTTTAAAATGTCATGTTTTAAAAAAATGTCATGTCCACTCTTCCAAGTTCATGGTGCTCCATCTTTCACAATAGGTTTGGGTTGGAGGAATGGTCAGCTTCTGCCCGAAGCCTATTGTTAGATTTATATTTGGCCCAAGGGATAAATGCAGCAATGCATATATTCATCCTGAGTCCAAGGCTCTCCGTCCCCTACAAGGATAGGTGGTCCTCCCGTAGACTCTGAATTCATACTGTTTGTGCTTATTGTGATCTTCACCTATATGCTCTGTTCTGTTGCCAAACCAAAAACATTATAAACCAGCTTAAGTGAGACAAAATGATAATGTGTTCACTTTATCCTACTTTATACTTTTTTCATATTTAACAGGTGTTGCTGAACGATCCTTTGTATATTGGACTGAAACATAAACGAATCAGAGGCCGAGCTTATGACGACCTTCTAGATGAATTTATGCAAGCTGTGACCAACCGGTAACTGCTTATAACTGTATTTACACTGTAGAATGAGAGTGTAGAACAAAAGTGTAGCAGCTGGGAGGATATATGTCTTTTATTTCAGTTCTTTAAAAGTTTATGAAATGCAGTTGATACATGGAGCTTATTTATTTATAGCATACTTATACTTTTGGAGCTGCGGTGGCTCAAGTGGTTAAGACGCTGAACTGCAGGCTGTGGAAGGTCAGTAGTTCAGCAGTTCAAGACCCGGGTGCCGCAAGACGGGGTGAGCTCCTGTCTCTAGTTCCAGCTCCTGCCAGCCTAGCAGTTCGAAAGCAAGAAATTGCAAGTAGATAAATAGGTACCACTTCGGTGGGAAGGTAACAGCGTTCCGTGCGCCTTGGTGTTTAGTCATGCCGGCCACATCACCACGGAAACGTCTTCGGACAGCGCTGGCTCTTCGGCTTTGAAACGGAGATGAGCACCGCAACCCTAGCGTCGGACTCGACTGGCTTTCGAGCAAGGGAGACCTTTACCTTTACCTATACTTTTACCTTTCACGGATACCTCTACTTTATTCGGGCTTAATAGCCATAGGCCATACACCAAAGAACATTTAGGAATAGGAAATAACAACAAAGCTGAATTTAGGTACATTAATTGTGCACGTTTTGCTGTAATTACTTTAAAATTATTTAAAAATAATATTAATTTATGAACATCTGAAGTGTTTGAAAGCCACTTTCCTGACTTCAGCAACTTTTGGACAGTAGACAATGATGTGATAATAAATCAACTACCAACAAAAGACAGTTGCAAAAGTGCCCTTCTGGAGTTGTCCTAAGGAAACGACCCTTCATCTGAGCTGTGGGCAATGTGCTGCGGTGCACTATCATATATAACCGCCTCGGTTTGGAAACTGTCAGAGTGCAAGGATATTGCAAAGTTTCAAATTCAGCTCGGTGTATGATTCCCACATAAAATGGGGAGCATCTCTTTCTGACATCTTTTCTTGTCTGTTGAGGTTCATAGGCCTCTTTTTGAGTGATTTTGTAATCCACAGTTCTGTTCCACAAAGACCAGCAGCACTCATGGGTTGCTAATCGAGTGAAAACAGTGAGGTCTTCAGCATTAAGTAGTCTAAATTTGAAACGGATAATGGCTTTCCATATCAAGGTTGAGATATTTGGAAGGCCCATTTCAAGCTGTACAGATGAAGATGGTATACGCAAAGGTAGAGCAAGGATTTTACCAAAAAACATGTCTGAATCTTGTTGAGTAGTTTCACTGGGCCTGAAAACCAAATCGGTGAACCATAAAGCATATGCCCTGCATGCCTGACTTTCTGTGGAGGCCCAGGTCACCACCACTGCCAGGTCTGCCTTTTATCGTCTTCAGAAGATCAGGCAGTTTGCTCCTTATCTCTCCGCCCAGGCTAAGGTGCCTACAGTGACCTATGCAATGGTCACTTCCAGGTTAGATTACTGTAATTCACTCTATGCAGGCATGCCCTTGATCCTGACCCAGAAACTCCAGCTGGTGCAAAACGTGGCAGCTCACCTGCTGGCTATGATGCCTTTGCAGGTGCGTATTCAGCCAGTACTCCTCCAGTTGCACTGGCTACCTATTGAGTACCAGATCCATTTCAAGGTGTTGGTATTAACCTTTAAAGCCCTGAGCGGCCTGGGACCTGCATATCTAAGGGACCACCTCTCCTCATATACGTCCTGGAGAGCTTTGCACTCCACTAATCAACATTTACTGCTTGTCCCTGGTCTTAAGGATGCCCACTTAGCCTCAGCTAGGCCCCTGGCCTTCTCTGTCCTGGCACCTACTTGGTGGATAGGGTTGCCAAGTCCTACCGTAGCTTTAGTGGGGGAAGTTCTAGCCCAAAGCACACACACTGTGATGATGTCACCCGGAAGTGACATCATCGCGTTGGGCAAGTTGGGGGCGGGACCACTATAATTCGAGGTAAAACCATAGAGTTTTCCCTTGAATGATAGAGCATCCCCCTGCAACATGCCCGACGCGATGACGTCACCTGCGGGTGATGTCATCACGCCGGGCATATCTCCGGCACTTTGGGGGTGGTACGTTCCCCCCGGTGGCCTGATCCAGGCTGGCAGATAACGGACCCATCGAGTGGGGGTTTCCCCGCCCCCCCTGGGGGACCTGGCAACCCTACTGGTGGAACATGCTCCCACTTGAGATCAGGGCCTTGCAGAACTTACTACAGTTCCGCAGGGCCTGCAAAACAGAGTTGTTCCACCAGGTCTTTAGTTGAGGCGGTGGACACCCAACTAGCTGGCATCCCTGTTCTGTTAGCCAAATTGCTTTAGTTATTAATAATTGTGGGGAATTATAATATTTAATGAGCAATTGGCAACTAAGGGACACAAGCCTATGTATACAGAAGTCCCACCTTTCCAGTAAAACCAAGAATAAACGCAGAAACCAATTCTTTAGAGAAATGGGTTCTTTACTGAAGAATATTTCAAACATACAATAAAACACAAGCACACATACACTTATTCAGACATAGGAAAATTAGAGAGAAAGGGATAGCGACATTCGCATGAACAGGATGTTTCGTTGAGGGGTAATATTTACCTGTCCTCAGCGTGATAAAGCAATCCACCGGAAAAATGGGAAGACTATAAGGGAATAAGGGTCGTATTCTGAACCAGCAGAACACGTGACTCTGGGCAGCGCTACACCGAGAGTCAGCAGGATGGGGCAGGGGCTTAGGTATGGAGATAGATAGATAGATAGATAGATAGATAGATAGATAGATAGATAGAGAGAGAGAGAGAGAGAGAGAGAGAGAGAGAGAGAGAGAGAGAGAGAGAGCGCGCACAGGGGGAGGGCAGCTCTTTTATGCCATTTTGGGGCTTGGAGCTGGGCTTCACTGGCCACCTCCCTTGTGACATCCCCCTGGATCATCCCCCCTCCCTGATCCGTCCCCTGGAAGTTTCCTTAAAAAACTGGTTGCAGGAGGATGGGGCAGTGTTGGGCAATGTTGAATCAAATCACTTTACCAGTGGCACCTTTGGAGAACAATAGCTGAGTTCAGAGGTATTGTCTTTTAATGACTCTGGCTGATGAGTTGATGAGTTTAGCTGGGCTGTGGCAGTCTGGCTGATGAGTTGAGTGATGCGTCAGCCAGCTAATCCCTTCCTGGCAGAGGCTCCTTTGTTATGCTGTGGAGCCTAAATACATCGTCTGGTGAAGGTGAAGAGGGGTGGGGTGGGGGTTGACTGCATGTTGAAGGAAAGGTTTTGCTCATGGAGTCTCTTCAGGATTTTAAGTCCCTTTTGCAGAATATGGCGTTTTTCCATGGCACATGGTTATTAGTTTCTGTGTGTTCTCTGTGTCTGGGGAGCTGGTCTCTTTTCCTGCTGCGCTGAGGGTAAGAGAGGGCAGATAACCTCAGGGACCATTGGCACATCATCTCAGGAGAAGGCTTTTCCTCTGCTGGCGTGTGCCTGCAGCTAGCATCAGTTTGGGTCACCACACAGTTCAGTCCCTTTTGCACACTAATTGCACAGTCCAATTTTATCACTTATGAATTTATGAGTCCATAAGAGCACTACACGTGCCTTGCAGGGCAACAGTACAGAGCCCATATAGAGACTGCCCTGTGTAGAGGCAGTCTAGATCATCTGCCTATGGAATCATGGGATTATGTAGAGGTGACTCCAGTATCATCTATCCAGTTTCTGGGTGTGTGTGTGTGAATTATTGCTCACCATCTTTTAACTGTTTAACTGGATTAACTGTTTCTGGTTTTAGTTGTTTTTAGGTTCATTGTGTAATTGATTTTTATTTTTATATATCTTGATGTTACCCACCATGAGCACATTAGGGAAGGGGGGGGGGAGATATACATTTTAAAAATAAATAAATATGTGGCAACATAAGCGTTTTATATGCTCACAGAATTGCTGGTATATATTAAATTTACACCATCTATCTTAATACTGCGAGCACCTTAATGTATTGTTGTAATGATAAGAATATTTTATAGTGTTTTTATTTTTTATGGTTTTATGCTAATTCGGCACACTCTGCCGTCTTTTGTAAGCCGCCCAGAGCCTGTTTACAGGGTGGGCGGGGTATAAATATAAGTATAAATAAATAAAGCACCTTGGGTGAAGAAAAACTTTCTTAGTGCTAACAAAGTTAGTTCAGTGTTCTGTTTGACTAATTGAATGTGTTTGAACCAAGATAGGCTGGACTGAAACACATCCCCTAGGTATCTGAATTCATTAACCACTTTCATTAAGTGTACATCAAATTTCCAGCTTTTATTTACTCGCTTCCTAGATTTTGTAAGTATCATGAGTTTAGATTTATTGTAATTAATCTCTAAGAGTTTATTGCTGCAGTAAGTCATGAAGACTTTTATTGCTTGCTTTAGACCAATTTGTGTTCTGGAGAGCAAAACTGATAAATTGTGAAGGAGTTATACCAGCATAAACATAGGTGCCAGCATGTCAACTCACCTTATCAGGAGGGAAGGCATCAAGTTCATTTTTTTCCTTCTAGTTTTTAGTGCTTTGATAAGTTCAAGTACCACCCGATGGGTTACAGGTTCCCAGTGTGGTGGCTACTGAAGGTCGATCTCAAACCCGAAGTTGGGTTCAGCATCATGTTTCTTGTGGAGATTTCCAAAGTAGTTTTCCCAGATAGCTGCTGGAATAGGGGCTATGGTTGCCCCTCTGGGTTTCATTAATGGGGTAATTAGGTGCCAGAGAGACATACCTCATTTGTTTTGGTAGCTGCAATTATTTTCCCACATAAGGATTCAACAGCCTGATCCTTTTTCTTCTTTAACATATTCTTATATTCCTTTTTAGTTCAGGAAAGCAAGCATCTTGCAGTAGTTGTATTTTTTTTGTCTAAAAAGCCTTTATCTGAGCTTAACTTGATATTTATACTGTTGTTTTGTTGTGAATGTACTTATATAGAATAGCAACAAGATGTCCCTGGAAACATGGTGGTTCTTATTATATTAGGAAAATGTCTGCTAAAAATAATTTACCTTGAAGGAAAACAGGATGGGATCAGACAGCCATCATGGTGAATTCCATTGCTCAGTTCTTGGAAACTTGTTCATTATGTATAATGGCCAGACCCAGCAAATAAGAACCATTTCGTATGTTGCAAAATTAGTGTATAATAATCACTATTTATACAGGAATTGTAGAGGAACCCATATGGAAATCTTAATGTGTGATGGCTGTAGATTTTCTTTACTGAGCAGAAATGTGATACACCTGCATAAAGAAGGAAATCATGGCCAGTAACAGTTTCAAAAACAGTGGGTTCATATATACCCACAGCAAACAAAACAAAACAAAAACTCTGCAGTCATCACATGCTATAATTTATATACAAGTTCCATGTAAATGTTTATACATAAGCCTTTCCTAATGACCTCCTTATAAAGCTTATCCTGAATAGGAATGCTGTGAATTTCACAGTAAACCTGTTTGGCAGACAGATATACCCAGTTTGACATGCACAATCAGACTGTGAGCTGAAGGAGAATACATTCCATGGATAGGGTTGCCAGTCTCCAGATGGGGCCTGGGGATCTCCCGCTTTTACAACTGATCTCCAGCTGACAGAGATCAGCTCCCCTGGAGAAAATAGATGCTTTGAAGGATGGATTCTATGGCATCGTACCATGCCCCTCCCCAAACACCGCCCTCTCCTGGAACCACCTCCAAAGTCTCCAGGTATTTTCCAACCCAAACCTGGCCACTGAGGGGCCACCTAGGTTAGCTGGGGGGCCACACAACCCAGCAGCGGATCTGCCTTGTACCTAAATGGAGAGGTCTCTTCCTCTAGGGGATCACCTGCTGCCGGGCACAAAAGCGAAGACCTGGGGGGGTGTGAGTATGTGGATATGTTCACACTCCTCTTTAGGGATGTTGAGGTGAGGGCAAGTGTAAGAAATGACCCCAGGGAATTAGAGAAAATAAAGCGGATGCAGAGCGACAAAAACTTTGATATTTGGCTTTCGGCTTACACCATCTACATGGGGGTGATGATGCAGGTCCACCCAGGCCGCTGTCCAGCATTAAGTATCAGGACCTCATCCACAGGGCCTATAAGGAATACTCAGGGACTGCTTGGCTGCAGTATGATGAGAGGTTCCACTCTTGAGCAGCCCTGGACCCCTCACTGCTGAGGACTGGGATCACCAACAGCTCTGGTTCCAATGCATGGGCCCCGCAAGGGCCATTTCGGGCAGGTACTCTGACAGCGAGCACCTGGTGGCGCATTCGCCCTTGGGAGCTGGGAAGGAAGCGGGAGATAGACAGGGGGTCCCACCCCATCTCGTTTGGTGGGGCTTCAAAGCCTCTGGGACATGCTCAAGGAAGCAGTGCAAGTTTAAGCATGTTTGCAGCACATGCAGGGGCACACACCCTGCATCCTCCTGTGACAAGAGCACCCCGGAGGAGACGGAGGCCAGGGGCCAGGACTACTAGAGGGCACCCAGCGGCGACAGCAATTCAGCCAGGGGAGGGGGAGAAGTCAGGGGGAACTCAGACAAGCCACAGGGGGAAGGCTGGGTGGGGGGCGGCACCTTTACCCATGGTTCATCAGGATGTGGGCAAGCTTGGTGGGGGGTATCTCTTTATCACAGAATGGAATTGGGTTGGTCTTGGTGGCTGAGGGAGTGGCCTGGATGGCTGGCGGAAGAGGTGACTCTGGTACCCAATCCATGGCATTGGAACAGTTGGACAAATGCAGGATTGGTAAAGTATCAGGACCTCATCCACAGGGCATATAAGGCTAACCTCCTCTGTGGCGGGAAAAGCACGGGTTGGAGGGATTTTGAGTTGGCAAGCACCCTGAGATATCAGCTATGGGTCCCCCCCCTAAAACTGGGTACCTATGGACTCTGCAGTCAGGGTGGCTCAGTTGGGGGCCTCTTCAGGGTGGGGGAAACATATGACGAGCCTTAAGGCTTTGCAGTTGTGGGCTGGCAAGTGCCCTTCCCTCCCCTGTACACACTGGTGTGCGGGCCATGACGAGTAGGGTCTGGAAGGATCCTGGACCTGTTGATTGTTTAAATGTTTTTAAATGTTTTAATAGTGTTTTAAGTTTAAATGTGTTATATATGAATCTGGCATTGAGCCAGGCAGTGTGAGCCGCCCTGAGCCCGCTTGCGGGGAGGGCGGATTATAAATATAATAAATAAATAAATAAATAAATAATGTTTTGACATATGCAAAGACTAAACAGCCATAACAAGCTACTTTCAAACAGTCACCATTTGTTTCGATTTAATAAGGTGGGGAAAACCAAGAAGTAATAAATATGTCAAAACAGGAGACAGATGTGTAAAAGTATCCTTCTAAGAGTACTGAACTGCGACTCTGGTGTTATGTTGCCCACCTAGATTTATGTCCATTCTGTTTGCCGTACTTTGGATCTAGTTCATTAGTTTTGCACATTATAGTTTGTTTAAATACACAGTGATATAAGATGGGTAAGGATTAGCTTTATAAGCTGGTTAGGAAAGGGAGTATGTACCAGGCTGATTTAAATTCACTCTTGTGGCAGTCCTAGCAATGATGTTGAGATTTCTTCTAATAGATACGCTGAAGAATTGCTAGGCTGAGAAAAGGCAGCCATTTCTGGAATGCAAGGAGAATTTAATTACTTGACTAATTTATTCCCTGGTAGTACTGGCATCAGTAACATTAGTGACATTTCTTAGAAAACCACATGTTAGTCTCTGCTTCTGAATTTATAATTGCTGTGATTTATGCAGAACGGTAAAAAAAAATTAGATCTGAAGTGCTGGAAAATGAACTGTGGTTATGCCTGCTACACGATACAATCTGTTTATCTGATACTTTGACATCCACAGTTAGGGTTGCCAGGTCCAGGTTGGGGAATTCCTGGAGATTTTGGGGGTGGAGCCTGGGGGCAGGGTTTGGGGAGAGGAGAGACCTCAGTGGGGCATTGTGCCATAGTCGATCCCTCCTAGGGTTGCCAAATCTTATTTACTCACCGGCGGGGAGCATTTGCTCGGTCTGGGAGCTGGCAGCGGATGCATGCGTGCGCCGCCAGAACGTCACCGGAAGTGACGCAGGACGTAGGGCACGTTGGGGGCGTGGCCCAGATCGTCGGGGGGAAACCATATGGTTTCAGCCCCCAACGTGAGTGATGTGGCTGCGTCAACGTGCTGTACATCCTGTGTCACCTCTGGTGGCGCATCTTCGGGGGGTGGAGTTCCCCCCAGGGCCCGATTCCGCCGCAGCGGAAATCGGGCCTCCAAAGCAGGGGGAAATCCGCCCCCCGGGGGGATTTGGCAGCCCTAATCCCTCCAAAGCAGCCATTTTCTTCAGGGAGACTGACAGGCCCCTTATCCACAGTGACGCTATCTCTAAACCTAGTCCATATAAGGCCCTCATGCTGCAGTGGTGGTGGAAAGTGCCATCAAGTCACAGCTGAGTTACGGTGACCATATGGGGTTTTCAAGGCAAGAAATGTTCAGAGGGGGTTTGTCATTGTCTGCCTCCACGTCATGACCCTGGTATTTCTTGGAGGTCTCCCGTCCAAATACTAGCCAGGGCCAACCCTGCTTAGATTCTGAGATCTGACAAGATTGGGATAGCCGAGGTTATCCAGACCAGGGCCTTCATGCTGTATCCCTATCATGAATAAAGTCTTCTGATTCCGTAATAATAAACTAGTTAACATTAAAAGATCTACATTTTGAATAAAAAATCCTTCAAAATGTCTAAATCACATAATTACATGTGCAAAGTACAGATGTACTTCCCTCATGAGTGATCTACAAGATTCACATCTTTACTGGGATTTGAAACTAGGCTTTGAAGCAGGTTTCTGAACTCTAGAGGGAACTCAGCTATCATTAACAAAGATTACTTCTCAAATGCTGAATCATGGTTAAGGCTGACTAGGGAAGAGAGAATGGAATTCCCACAAAAGGGGGTGGGGAGCAATTACAGAAGCCCAGGTAGTGCCACCCTCAGCAGGTAAGAGATTATAGCATGATTTCAGCTTTGAGTCATGTGCATGTCTTCTCCTTTCAGTAAGTATATTCATGAGTAGCTTATTGATAACTTAGTGTGGAATTGCTGTTAAGGCAGCATGAGAACTAGAAGGTGACATGGTTGACTTGAATTCTTATTTAAAAATAATTTTGGTTCAATGATGAGGAAGAGATATTTTGTATCAATTCCATTTTCTTCATTTGTAATCCAGGATTCCACTTAACAATCAGAGTAATTTCTACTGCTATCATTTCATTAGCCCTACCAGAGGGAAATTCAATTATAACTTTGTCTCTCACACAATATTACTTTGCCATTGCTGTGCACAAGAGAGAAATATCATATTTCGCTTAAAATGACACTCACTTAGTTTTTGGTCTTTGGAAATAACCACAGAATAAATTGCCTACATTTATTTCATCACTGGTGGATTATAACTTCACATTTATTCACTCTTTATTGCCAATTTTATCAACTTTTAGTTGCCTTTGAAAATGAGTGCTACCTAGTTCTTTAAAAAAACATCTAGACAGCTTTCAGTAAGGAAGTAAGTAATTATGATTTGAGGGCATATGGAAATACTTGGCAAAGCGAATCAGTCTGGAAAAACAAAAATAATCTTTTCAAAAACTGATCAGAGAGACTGGAGAGGTTCTGTGGAATAATAACCAGAGTGTTGGAATAGGTACCAAATAGGGTTGCCAAGTCCCCCCAGGGGGCGTGGAAACCCCTGCCCAAGAGGCCCGTTCCCTGCCAGCGGGGATTGGGCCGCTGTGGGGGACCCTACCCCCCAAAGCGTGTGACACACCTGGCATGAACACATTACCTGGAGGTGATGCAAATGCGTCGGGCACATTGCGGGGGGACTCTCTATAATCCGAGTGAAAACTCTATAGTTTTCCCTCAAATGATTGTGGCCCCGCCCCCAATGTGCCCGATGTGATTGCATCACTTCTAAGTGACGTGATCGTGGCGCGAGTGCTTCATGTGCCAGGAGACTCCTGGGGACATCCGGGACTCCCCCCGCTATTACGAAGGTAGGACTTGGCAACCCTAGTACCAAAAGACCCAGATTCAGATCCCCACTCAAAGCTTACTGGGCTGAGAATGCAGACGCTGAATTCTTGCAACCTACTTCACAGGACGGGTGTTGGGGTAAAATTGGTAGGGGATAACAATGTATACTGGCCAAAGCTCCTTGGAGACAGAGAGGATTTTTGAAAAACAGAACATTTAAATACTGCATTGCTATAGTATAACTTCTGTACCTGTGATCAAAAATTGTCTTTGTTAATGTTATATCACAGCAGCCTGTACAACAAAATAGATGGAAGTCAGGGGTCATTTCGTAGAAAAAGAGGTGCAGGAGCTCATTAGCATAACTAATTAGCATAACTTATTTGTATATGCCACACCCCCTGATATCACTGGAAGTGTGTCAGAAGGCAACACCCACTGCTCAGGCTCCACTGGACTGTTTTGGATTGCTAGCTATTGGGGGGGGGACGTGCAGATCTGTCCTTGCAGAGAGGGAGAGCTTGTACCTGAATAAAACTTGGTCTTAAAGGTGCCATTGGACTGTTTTGGGCGGGGGGCCAGGGGGAGCTCTGCAACTTACCTGGCTGCTTCTTGCTTTGACTGAGGGCTGCTGGGAGCAGGGGGGGGCTTGTTGCATGTGCCCGCCCCCTGGGCTCTTTACTGCCGGAGCTCCACTCCTGTGCGCTCCTGCAGGAAATGACCCCTGATGGAAGTGATCCTTTTTTTGACTAGCATGGGCCCTGCTGGTAGACTGCAGCTCTGCTGTGGGCCCTGATGGTTGATGTCTGTAGAGGAGGAGGAGATTGGATTTATACCCCACCCTTCACTACCCAAAGGTGTCTCAGAGCAGCTTACAAACTCCTTTCTCTTCCCCTCCCCACAACAGACACCCTGTGAGGTAGGTGGGGCTGAGAGAACTCTGACAGAAACTGCTCTTTTTCAAGGACAGCCTTATTTTGTATACATTGACCAGGTAAGTGATAAGTAATCGTCTTAGTTTGGTGTATCATTAGGGTTGCCAGGTCCCCTTGTTGCTCTGGCGGGGGGATTTGGGGGGCTTTCCAGGGGTGGGCAGGGATGTCGTGTGACATCCCTGACATAATTACGTCACCTGGAGGTAATGGCTTTGTGTTGGGGACACTCTGGTATTTAGGTGAAATTTTTTTTCGCCTTCAAACCATGGAGTTTGGCAAAATACCAGAACGTCCCCGCACAATGTACCTGACATGATCATTGCGTCGGGGGATGTTGCATGGTGATGTCCCTGTTTAGAGGTGTCCCTGTTTAGGTTTCCTCCACCGGCCAGCTGGTCCACATTGGGGAGAAGCCCCTGAAACTGGGGGATTCCCCACCTGGACTTGGGGGCTGGCAAGCCTATGTATCATCCATCCTATATTTGACTTCCTGATGCATATGTTTTGGTATGGAAGTTTTGGCCCTGAGTATGAGCTGGGCTTCTACTGCCAAAGCGCACATAGCTTCACTCTTCAAATGGCACATTTATACTCACATAGTTTTATCTGTTACCAAGGCTCACAAATCCCAATGACCTATTCATATCCAAATCCAAACATAGAAGCTGTACTGGCCCACTGGAGTTTGTACCTGTGGCTTGCTGCAGGGCTCTTTTGGCTGTTTCTTAATATTCCCTTGCTTCCCTAGAACCATCAAGTATGTCTCTGCCTCCTTATGGTTGCTTTTCAAGAAGCCAGCATATTGTCATTTGCACATGTATTTTTGGGCCTAACTCAGTACTGAAAATGTGAGGGAGTTTTCCCACTTGTGCCACTAGGAATATTTATTTGCCTTACACAGGTTTTATCAGGCAAGTACATCCATGGTAGATTGCAAGAATATGTGTTAGCATTAGGTCTTTTAAAAGCAAGTTAATCGCTGACAGAGCTGTTCTTTGCAATATATATAATGATTCAATGCTGTTTCCTCACAGCAGTGTTACAGAGCAACATTAGAGTAGTCATACTGGCAGAAGTTTAGCATCTTCTGGTCGTAAGCCAAACTGACTACTCAGTATTGAACTTTTTTTTTTTTTAAAGAGCTTGCCAGGAGACCACAGAAGCTGCTGTAAATTATGGATGGAAAATATTTTTAAAGGACAGTATTTGCAGACTAAATTTACCAAGTGCAGCTGTTTTGGTATATTTTCCAAATCGGGTTTTAAAATATGATCCAGCTGCTTGCATTCTGCAATTAGCTGACATAGTGATGTAATGTCATAAATCCTAAACTGACTTCCTAATTTATTATATGTTAGGGACATTAGGTATTAGTCTGGAGTCAGTGGTAAGTTGTACGTTACATTGTTTTTGTAATGGAGCATAAATGAATGCTCAGATACAAATATGATGTATCTGATCATAAAGGTGTTCATTTGGGTTTAAGGTAATCTCGTGAGAAACCAATGAAGAAATGTTGCACTGTGATTTCCCATTTTCATAAATGTCTTATCAAATTAGCTATGTCATTCCTTTCATTAACTTGTATGTTTTCAGTGGCTTGGGACAAATAAGTCTTATATACCCATTGATGAACATTATCACAGCTTTTACATGGAGTGTAGAATATTGAGCAAACTTCAGAGGACGGCAGAAGACAGGAAGACCTGGCGTGATCTGGTCCATGGGGTCGCGAAGAGTCGGACTCGACTGTGCGACTGAACAACAACAACAACAACAAGAATATGGAACATTGTCTTGGTTGACTTACTAAAGAACCACAGAACTCCGGGTCTTGCAAAAGACTGAGAATCATTTAGTCCATCCAGTGGCTTTGAGACAGGATCCTTTGTGCCTTCATGTTCATAGGAGAGCAATTTATGTAACAGAAGGATACAGACGGGATTGAGCTTTCTTCTAAGTAAACCAAAAGCAGAATGCAGGAAGGAGCAAGGAGGGACCCATAGAAGCAAGTAGTAAGTTATAAAAGGTGAAGTGGTTCAGCCTTATGAACCATTGGTCCTTCCCACCTCATATCAGAAGCATTTTGCATAAGACTGAGCTGTTCAGAATCATTCCTGTAGAAAAAGGGTTGGCTTCATAAACATTAGAGAGGTTGTAATCAAATAACTCCAAAGCCAGCAAAAACATTTGTTTTAGAAATATTCTCACATTTATCTTATTCTGTTAAACTGATAAAGTGCAGCCTTTGAATAATTTTCCTTTAATTTGCCTCCAATATTTGCCTCCAATATTATAATAAACCAGCATAATTTGAAAACCGAATTCATGATTAAAACATTATTCTACACTGAATGCAATTTACTTAATTTCTGATAACGGGATTAGTTTTTATTTTCTCAGTGTGCAACACAGAACAGCAAATTACGTAATCATGTGTATAAACAATAATTATAACATGCCTCAGGGGCATGTAAAGGTAAAGGTAAAGGTTCCCTTGCTCAAAAGCCAGTCGAATCCGACTCTAGGGTTGCGGTGCTCATCTCCGTTTCAAAGCCGAAGAGCCAGCGCTGTCCGAAGACGTTTCCGTGGTCATGTGGCCGGCATGACTAAACACCAAGGTGCACGGAACGCTGTTACCTTCCCACCGAAGTGGTACCTATTTATCTACTTGCAATTTCTTGCTTTCGAACTGCTAGGTTGGCAGGATGAGAAAGTGCTTTCCCTAAAACTGTATTGGGATTTCCAAGGGGTGAAGTTTATTTTGGCTTTAAAATTAATTTTTTCCTATGAACATTCATATTTAGTCTAATGTAAAAGAAACATATAAATCAGCTAGTGTACATCCTAAATCAACTTTTCTTTCAATCTTAGTTCTGTAACAGTGGTTTTATACATAAGGTATAACTTGCCCTTTCATTTGCAAGGTGATATCCGGGAGGGACAAATGTTGGCTTTCACTTAATAAGAAGAAAATAAGCCAATCGAGGTTGAAACATGATTGCTGTTTACATTTCAGGTTCAGGAAGTAACTGGTGAAGGAAGCAGCTTTCTTTTAATTTGTTTAATTCCCTGTCAAGTATTTGTTACAAATGTAATTTGGCTAATGATCTAACCATTAGAGTAATATAACCTAGCATTGTATTTTTAAACTGGGACTAGAGATGTGAAACTCCAGGAAAAAAATGGAAAAATTTGAAAAAAACATGTCCGTTCGTCCCCGGTTTTTCCCAAGGCCATTTTCTCAATTTTTCCAATGGAAAAATTGGAAATTTTGGGGGAGTGCTGCAGAAAATGCCTATGAAATATTTTATATTTGAGTGAAATGCATTTAAATACAAAGTGGGCATGCTGGAGACATATAGAGCTCTTAAATCCAAGATGTATCTCTGCACCTAGAAGGATACGTGATCTTCATGACAGAAGCACCCAGGGGTTTCATTGCTTCTCAGCATTATCAGCTGTAACACATTGGGTTTTTTAAAATGTCAATGCTGATTAAATGTTTATTTTAATATTGTAAAGTTAAGTTTAATGCGGTAAAGTTAAATTTTTAACTATTTATTATGATGTAACCCCCCCCCTTCAGCCCTGCAGTGCAGGGAAGGGCAGGCTAGAAATCAAATGTATACATAAACAAACAAACAAACAAACATCTATATACTAATTCCAACAGAGGGCGCCTTGTGCGGATACTTATTTCCACTGACAGGAAGCTCACTCTCCCCCAACAGCTTTTCCAACATAGTCAGTAGACTTCCTGTGTCTGCAGAAAAATCCAAGAAGTAAAAAAAATCCCTTCAGGTGTAGCACGGAGAAAGGGGCCTAAGCCCAAGCACAGACCACCAGATCAACAGAAGGAGAAGAACTTTATTGGCGCCGGTTCAGTCAGCGAAGCACGCTTTAAACAGACTGAACCCAGAGCAATGCAGGCTCCAGGCTTTTATACTGCAACAAGGTTACACGTCATCATTTACATCACCAGAGTGGAATTTTCCATTGACTAGGCTTACTTTTCCCTCCCAAACTACACAAGCTCACTTCTGCCCCCTTATGACTGGAACATGAACAGCAACTATCCCCTTATATGGGCAAGGAATAATAAATGCCTACTTCATTCCCCCCTTTCGGTCCTTTCTCTGGGACAGAGAGAGAGACCGACCAATAACATGGCATAGCATTTATTCCTTGCCTGGAGAGTATACAGTAACTAACAGTACTTTTCTTCTTTAACCTGTGGAAGAATTTATGCATTAGTGTTCAACCTGTTCCTTTTAGCAGTAACCAAATATAAAAGTTTAACAGTATCATTGTGAGCTAACATTGCATTAACTGTTTTGGTAGCTACATTCTTAACCAAAGGTATCAAACAAGGGAGAAGTAACAAACCACCAAAGGCTAAAGCTATTAAGAACAATATACGTTTCCAATCTCCAAGTATGTTTCCAAACCAATCTTCATTTCAGTGCTTTGGATTTTTGAACTAATAGTTTCTATGACAATGCGTCCGTATGGACTTTTTCGACCACCAATATCTATGCCAACCCCATACATCAGTTTCTTTCTTCCCTGGTTCTCGGATGCTCGGAAATGTAAGCACAAGGGAGTGCAGTGGTTATGGCTGCAAGGGGTTAGACTAGTTCCCTGGGATAACTTAAAGTACGGGTGGGCTTTCCCTCCTCCCACTATTCCACCTTGAGGTCCATCTGAGATATTACCATCATTAGAGACATACCAGACTTGTGCTTCAAGTTCATAAGTTGATGACAGAAACATTTTCCCTTCTTTGGCATAGCTCTGCTCTTTAGCTAGCCCTCCACACGTTTGTCTAATTTCCCCTGCACTATACTTTCGACTTCGAGAGATGGCATGACATATGTCAAAACAGACTTGCATACTTTGACTAGACTGGGAAGTGACATTGGACGCTAAAAGGGAAGAGGTGAAAGTATCAGGACTTGTGTACCATCCACTAATATAAGCATAAACATTAATACGGGCCCGAGTCACATTGGACTGGGGTCGAAAGCACATAAATTTCCCTTGATTTACACAAACACTGTAACTTATGCCCTCATGAGAACATTGGGTAACTACAGACGAAATACAATCAAAGTCAGAATGATAAATGAGGGTTTGTGAGACTTGACCTTCACGAAAAGTGGAAGTAATGCAAGAGGTACAAGCAGGAAACCCCATAACTGGGATGCAGATCATAGAAGGTACAAAAACACAATTTAACAGAAGCATCCACATCTTGGGCCTGTGCGTCGACTAGTCAGCTTCCGGTGTGACTAGAGCAGGGCCTGATGCTCCAACGAAGGTCTGATTTTTCACCCGTGCGCAGGGAGACCGTTTCCGGTAGGTCTCAGCAGGGGTTCTGGAGTCAATCTTCAGCTGTGTCCTCTTGGGGCGTGGGCCCAAGAGAAGCAGAGCTTGCTGGATTACTGGGCACGACACGTCTAAGCTTCACAGTAGTAGGATTAGATCCTGGCTCAGCAGTCCATCTAGTATGGGCAAGCTTCAAATTCGTCCAGTGGATCCAGGGTTTCCTCTCAACGACCTTCACAGCTGTAGGGGAACTGAGTAAAACAGTGAAAGGTCCCTCCCACCTTGGCCCTAAGGGCTCTGGTCTCCAATTTTTAACCCATACTGAATCTCCAGGACTGACATGACACACAGAATCAAACAAGGGAACTGGGAGACAGGCAGAGTAATGTCTTTGGAGTTTCTCAACTTGTCGTCCAAGGGCTTGTAATTCTGCTGAGGTGATTAACTGATGAAACCCATAAGCATCGGTATGAACTCCCATGGTCAGTGGGGGAGGACGGCCAAACATTGCCTCATAAGGAGAAACTGAAGTTCGTTTGGAAGGGAGGCAGTGCAGTCGGAATAACACTAGAGGTAGAATCTTAGGCCATGGCTGTTCAGTCTCTTGGGTGAACTTCCGCAAGGAGGCTTTAAGAGTTCTATTAGCTCGTTCTACTGCTCCTGAACTCTGGGGACGATAGGCACAGTGTAATTTCCAGATGATTCCTAAGGCTTTGGCAACTTGCTGAGTTAATTCAGAGATGAAGGCTGGTCCATTATCAGAGGAAACCCAGGTAGGTAATCCGAATCTTGGAATTAGATCCCTTAACATGGCTCGGGCAACTTCTGAGGCCTTTTCAGTGGCAGTTGGAAACGCTTCTATCCATCCAGTATGCGTACAGACAAACACCAACAGGTAGTGATGACGACCAACTTTTGGCATCTCGGTGAAATCAACAACAAGCGAAGTCATTGGGGCTGGTCCTGGGGTATTGATTCCTGGAGGTCGTCGGGGACCTTCTCTAGGATTGTTTCGGGCACAGGTAACACACTGACGGCACACGAGGTCTGCTAATGCTGTCTTCCGTTCCAGATGAGCCCAGCGGTCTAAGGCTTTAACAAGACTGGAAGATCCATAATGGGTATTAGCATGAAGGGCTTTCATTATTTCATAGCCTAAGGAGGCTGGAATCCAAATTTTTCCTGTTGGCAAGATCCACCAACCTTCCTCATTCTTTTTTGCTGATTGCTGGTCACAGAGGTAGTCTTCATGTTTGGTGTAACGAGGCGTCCAAGCTGAGACTGGAGTGGGGAAGACAGGACAGGCTAAGACTGACGGACTAGGAACTAGAGTGCGGAGACAAAGTTTTCCTTCTGCTGCTTCCTTAGCTGCTTTATCAGCACGACCATTTCCTTCTGCAATTGGGTCAGACTTCCGTTGATGTCCTCGACAGTGGATTATTGCAATCTTAGTTGGCAGATTGATGGCTTCTAGCAGAAGACGAAGATTTGGCCCATATTTGATATCCTTTCCAGCGGCTGTAATAAATCCTCGGTGTTGCCACAGCATTCCATGTGCATGGGCTGCCTTGAAAGCAAACATTGAATCGGTGAATATATTTGCAGCTGCATTCTTGCTTAGATGTAGGGCAACTGTCAGGGCTATTATTTCTGCTAGTTGAGCAGATGTTCCAACGGGTAGAGATTCTGCTTGTATCACCTGATGGTCATCTACAACAGCATAGCCTGCTTTGCGACGTCCTTGAGGGTTGATGAAACTGCTACCATCACAGTACAATATTAAGTCTGGCTGCTGAAGGGGTTGGTCACGAAGGTCAAGACGAGATGCAAACAGCTGGTCAGTGGTTACTAGGCAATCATGCTCAACATCTTCACATGGTACTGGCAACAAGGTGGCTGGATTTATGTTGATGACAGGAGCTAGAGATACACCTGGGTTCTCGAGGAGAACTGCTTGGTACCTGGCCATACGTGAAACTGTCAGATATTTGTGACCACGAGCTTCTAAAATGGTCTTAACTCCGTGTGATACAAACACTGTGAGTGGGGCTCCCCAGGTGAATTTGTTTGCTGCTTCAATAAGTCTACAGCAGGCAGCAACAGCACGTAAGCAAGGGGGCAGACCGGCTTCTACAGCATCCAGGTTTTGGCTAAGGTAGGCCACAGGCCGATTGTGAGTCCCAAGTTTCTGGAGAAGGACACCTAAAGCAACACTTTGCTTCTCATCTACGCAAAGGGAAAAAGGTTTTTCTGGATCTGGCAGTCCTAAGGCAGGAGCCTCAATGAGCCGTTGTTTCAGGGTCCTAAAGGCAACATCTTGATCTGGGCCCCAGACAAAAGGTTCCTGTGTCCCCCCTTTGGTAGCTTCATATAAGGGTTTGGCCAAAAGAGCAAAGGAGGGAATCCATAACCGACAGTAGCTAGCTGCACCTAAGAAGCCTCGTAGCTCTTTGCGACTCTGGGGTAGAGGTATCTGGCACACAGTTTCTTTCCTTGCATTACTGAGAGACCGTTGATTCTTAGAGATTTCAAATCCTAGGAACTGGACTCGAGTTAAGCAGATCTGGGCCTTCTTGAATGAGACTTTATAGCCACAGGCATCAAGGAGACGGAGAAGGTTAAGGGTGCCCTGGGAACATCGATGAGGGTCAGGGGCACAAAGTAACAAGTCATCCACATATTGGATTAAGGTAAGGACCCCTTCTTGGGTGTCAAAGTTCTCTAAGTCTTTACCGAGGGCCTGTCCAAACAATGAAGGAGAATTTTTGTAGCCTTGGGGCAAACGAGTCCAAGTGTACTGACATGGGCTGGAGGCTCCAGGGGCTCTCCATTCGAAGGCAAAGATGTCTCTGGACTGGTGGTGAAGTCCAATACTGAAGAACGCATCTTTCAAATCCAAGACAGTAAACCATGCAGCCGTGGATGGAATCAGAGTCAGGATTGTATAGGGATTTGGCACTACAGGGTGGATAGCTTCTACTTGAGTATTCACTGCCCTCAGGTCTTGGACTGGGCGGTAATCAGGATTCTTGGGGTCTGGAGAAGGCTTAGGTACTGGAAGGATCGGAGTATTCCAGGCAGATTCACAGGGGATCAGGATGCCATCTTTCAGGAGTCTCTGAAAGTGTTTGGTTAACACTCTTCGGGCATCTTCACGAATAGGGTATTGACGCTCTCTCACTGGATTGGCAGTAGGTTTAAGGACCACAACTACAGGAGGTTGGTGTTTAGCAAAGCCTGGGGGATTATCTTCTGCCCATACAGTTGGCACTTCATTTCGGTAGTACAATTTATCCTGCACCTTTTCCTTGTCATAAAAAGCATCTTTATCAGTCTGATACTGGACTTCTTCAGGGTCACCATCAGGGTGTCTTCTAAATCCACATCCCATTAGGACCTCAGGAAGTCGCCACTCTTCTGTAGCATCAACCTCTAAATTACAACACACTAGTGAAGTTTGAGTCTCTGGAGGTAAGGACAGAAGTGCTGAGCCATCCGGAGTATCAAAGGTTATGGAGGCACGCATTTTAGATAAAAGATCTCTCCCAAGCAAATTAATCGGACAGCTGGGATTTAAGAGAAAACGGTGGGTGACCCGGTGACCTCCTAGAGAACAGGTTCTTGATTGGAGGTATGGGAGAGCAAGTTTCTTCCCTGCCATGCCTACAACTGTTAGGCTATCTTTAGTGGGCGGAGCAATGGGTGTCGTTACAATGGATACTTCAGCCCCCGTGTCTAACATGAAATCAACAGGATTTCCTTCAATATTTAAGCGGACCAAGGGCTCCCGAGGGCCACAATTGACAGAGCCCGGTCGCCCCTAATCATCATAGTTCATTCCGGCCATACCAACAAAGCCATCTTCCGACTTCCCTGCAGGGTAGGTGCGGCTGTACCGGCTTTCATTAACTTGCCCTCTTGGAAGGTGGTTAAAGCTCTGTCCTCTTCCTTGGCCTCTAGATCCTCCCCTCCCCCGGAGTCTGGACTGGCGGTTCGGACATTCGTTTTTCCAGTGGCCATCCGCTCTACAGTATGCACATTGGTCCCGGCCTAGGGTTCTAGGACCACGGGGCTCAAGGTTGGATGTTGGGGACGGGCGGTCATACTCATGGCCTTGGATCACTGCTGCTAAAATTGCTGCCTTTCGTCTATGCTTAGCTTCTTCTTCTTTCTTCTCTTCTTTATCTCTATTCACAAAAACCTTCTGGGCCACCTCAATTAATTGGGACACGTTCATCCCTTGGAACCCTTCTAACTTCTGTAATTTGCGTCTAATGTCAGGTGCAGCCTGGCTAACAAAAGATGCATTCACCATTGTACGGTTTGCTTCTTCCTCTGGGTCAAAAGGAGTGTAGAGGCGGTAAGCCTTGTACAGTCTTTCAAGGAAGGTATAGGGTGGCTCAGTTGGCTCTTGAATGACCTCCCTCAATTTAGCCATATTCATGGGCTTCTTTCCTGCTTCCTGGAGACCTAAGAGGATGGCAGTTCGGTATTCCTCTGATCTTCCTCTATCTGCATCTACATTGGGGTCCCAATTTGGGTCTATATCTGGGAAGCGGGCACGAACCCAGTCAGCTGCATTAGGCTGTTGGTCAGCAGGGACTCTGTTTTCAACAGTTTTCTTAGCAGCTGCCATGACTTTCCGCTTCTCTTCTGAAGTTAATAAAGCAGTAAGTAACTGGCTACAATCTCGCCAGGTAGGGGCATGTGTAGCCATAATTGTTGTAAACAGATCTGTCATGGGTCGGGGGTCTTCACTATATGGGGTCGTCTGTGTTCTCCAATTACAGAGATCGACAGTACTGAAAGGAGAATAGACCCATCTCATAATCCCATCCGCTCCTGCTGGAACTTGACGGAGAGGGCAGACTGTTGCTAAATTGCCAGTTTCCTGAGATTTGCCTACAGGCACTTTAAAAGGGTTCATTTCACTGAGTCCTGATGTAGGACTCCAATGAGTGGCGGGGCTCCAGGTCCCTGTTGTCGGATTTTTCTTAAGGACTGTCTTAGGTATGGGAGTGACAGGGGTCTCAGGTTCAGGAGCAGAGGCAGTAGCCAAACAGTCCACTAAGGATGGATAAATGGTGGAGACTGGCACTGAAGGGCTAAGCGCTTCACTGATTTGCAGTTCCTGAAGCTGCTCCTGGGCTGCAAGTTCTTGGGCGGCACGGGCCTGCGCAGTCTGTGATCTAGTCACTCTTGCTTCTGGGGGCGGAGTTGGAAGAGGAGGCGGTGGCAATGGCCCAGCAGAGTATGGTGGGGGCCAATCATCCTCCGGTGGCGGGCAAGTCACTTGGGGGCCTTGGGGCCTGCTTTCTGGGGTATTCAGGGTTGGACAAATTGCTGGCATAGTTCCTGGTGTTGGGCAAACTATAGGCTGGTTGGCTGCTGGGGCAGAGCCCTGTCGGGTTTTAAATCGCTTGGCCTTGGAAGGATTTTTCCTCACATATTCATACCAGCAGTAGACATAATGGAGCTGCTGATCGGAATGGTCCTCTTGGGGATCCGTAGCTGCCAGATAGACTCTGTGTAGCAGAGAGAGATCCATGGAGCCCTCTGGTGGCCATCCCACTGTAAACGCAGGCCAGTTTACCTCACAAAATGTCTGCAGACAGACTGGATTTAAAACTACGCCATGAGTGGCTGTGCCAAAAATTTCTTCAAAGTGCTTGAGCATAAACTGAAGAGGGGTTTTGGGCTTTGCCTGACTCCCTCCCATTTTGAACAGACAAAAGACAGACAGCTGGGTATACAGAGGGTGGGGTAAACAGGGAGAGTGGTAAGGGGTCCACTGCTCCTAGACACATAAAAGGGAGACCTTAACCACAAATGCTTCCACCTGTACCCGACTCAGATGCGATCTCTCGACTGAGAAATGCGAGCTTGAGGTGACCACAATTCAATTTGACTTTCTCCTATTACGGGAGTCCGCCTTTTCACACTCACACACCATGCATTCACTTCAACACAGATCCCACCCTGATCATAGGAAAGCCAAGGCTTTCCTAGCCTGCCTGACAGAAACTGACCCGATAGGAAGGTGATCAGGCTTCCTCTTCCCTTCAACTGAAGGGGACCGATACCGATTAATACTGACCTGACTCTGACCAGACTGGACTCCGGAGTCTTCCCCTGATGTTCTCCTCCTGGCTGAGTTCACTGAGCAAGCGACTTTGGTGAGAACCAGCCCTGGAGAGGAGTGAATGATCGGCTTTTCGAAATCGAAAATGGCGCCTTTGCCGCCAAACAGTCCTCAGTCAGTGCGGTTCTCTTCAAAATCGTGGCTCAGGAGGGCCCCAACAACCCGGCCTTGGTTGGGTGCTCCCCCCTTTCCCGGTCAGGGAACCAGAAATGTAGCACGGAGAAAGGGGCCTAAGCCCAAGCACAGACCACCAGATCAACAGAAGGAGAAGAACTTTATTGGCGCCGGTTCAGTCAGCGAAGCACGCTTTAAACAGACTGAACCCAGAGCAATGCAGGCTCCAGGCTTTTATACTGCAACAAGGTTACACGTCATCATTTACATCACCAGAGTGGAATTTTCCATTGACTAGGCTTACTTTTCCCGCCCAAACCAAACAAGCTCACTTCTGCCCCCTTATGACTGGAACATGAACAGCAACTATCCCCTTATATGGGCAAGGAATAATAAATGCCTACTTCATGCCCCCCTTTCGGTCCTTTCTCTGGGACAGAGAGAGAGACCGACCAATAACATGGCATAGCATTTATTCCTTGCCTGGAGAGTATACAGTAACTAACAGTACTTTTCTTCTTTAACCTGTGGAAGAATTTATGCATTAGTGTTCAACCTGTTCCTTTTAGCAGTAACCAAATATAAAAGTTTAACAGTATCATTGTGAGCTAACATTGCATTAACTGTTTTGGTAGCTACATTCTTAACCAAAGGTATCAAACAAGGGAGAAGTAACAAACCACCAAAGGCTAAAGCTATTAAGAACAATATACGTTTCCAATCTCCAAGTATGTTTCCGAACCAATCTTCAGTATCTATTCCTGTCCAGGTTTGGACTGGGACATGGGCTAAATTACGCATATGTTCTGTAATCTGTTCAATAGCTTTACCATTGTCATCAATCTGTAAACAACAATTTGAAAGGTTAAACTTTCCACAAACTCCTCCTTCAGTTGCTAATAAGAAATCTAAGGCAAGTCGGTTCTGGTAAACAGCAGTGCGAAGTTGTGTGTTGGTTTCGGCTAATACAGACAGAGCCAGGGAAGTTTCATTAGTTATGATTTCTAAAACCGCTTGTAGTCTAATTATTCGATTTAGCATATAAATGGGGGTTCTATAACCATATGTACCATCAGCTGCCCAGGTAGCTGGACCATATACTTGAATAATACGTTCTGGAGGCCATTCATCATCTTTCCAGTTACCTACAGCTAATCCCCGTATTTCTCGCTTTGAGCGTCCTAACTCATCATATACTGGGACTCCTAACCTTTCTCCGACAGTGAGGGGTAGGAGGAAAAAGCTAGGTTTTATAGTACCTAATATACAAGCACCATTCCATGTAAGGGGCAGGGTTGCATAGGCAGCTGAACCACATATCCAGTATAAGGAGTCTGGAGCTCTCCATTCTTTAGAAGTGCTACAGGGGTTGTCCCATAGGACTTGTAAACGACTCATATTAACATAAGGTGGGGCTTGGGTGACATTCGGATTAGCAAAATTAATATAGGCTTTAGGCTGGGTGCCATTACAGAACCATCCTTCTTCACAATCTAGGGCTCCCACTGAAATGTTAAAAGGAGCTCCCTGTCGTATAAAACAAGTATGACCAACTAAGGGATTTTTCAGGATCCATCTACTGGGGCGGTGGATATTATTCCAGGAAAGGTTGAAAGCATGGGAGATATTATTAAGTTCTACCTCTTTGGAGAGGTAGGGGGAGACAGGAGGAAGCAAACGTGTGAGGAATAGGATAACCATCCCGCAAGTTTCTTGCGGGTCTCCACTTGTATCTTCTGTTGTCCTTTTGAGCTGTTGTGGTTGACCTTTTCATCTCTTCCTCAAACCACTGTGACAGTTACCCACACACTGGGTAAAAAGTAGTTTATAGCCCTACCTTGAGGGAGGGACAAAAAAAGATCAGAAAGTGGTGGGGAAGAAATTGCAGCACAGTCTCTGAGGAAAACTGAAAGTTTCATTGTGAATTTAGCTCTCTAACCCGATAGCAAAAATGTGCTAAGACACTATAGGGTGCATCAGCTTGCAGTTTTCTCTCAAGTATTTAGTATATTTGCAATTTTACTTGTACAAAACTATGAAATTTAAAAGTTATAAATTCCATAAATTTGTCAAATACTGCAATTTTTTAAGCTAAGTAAGTTGTAAATAGGATGGGTACAAATCTCATCACAAACCTGATTTTGTGACAAGTATTGCCTGGTTTGTGGTTCGTGAGCCAAGGGCCATGCGATTGCACCTGCAACAAACTTCCCACAACCCTCCATGTTTTTTTGCAGAGGTTTGTGTAGTTCGTGTTGGGGTTTGTGTGGCAGACGTGCTAACAAACAGTTAACTGGCAAAGCAACGGGGAATAGACTTCTGGGTGAATGTTCCCTTTAAATGGTTTCTGCAAGCCACGCTGCATACGAGGGAAGTCTAAGCAGTGAGTTCACTGAATTCTGGGTTAACTCGCTGCTTGGACTTCACTTGCACGGGGCACAATTTACAAAAGCCATTTAAGGGGAAGTTCCCTTTAAATGGCTTTTGTAAGATCTTCCCCCCTTCCCTTGTGCTGTCCTTGGGGAGCCACCCCCAGCAGAAAGGAGGGAAGATCTCAGATTTCCTCCCCCTATTGCATCATGAATGAACCGCTTTGTTAACTGGGGAGGTTCTTGAAGGTTCATGGTTTGTATAATCCCACAAACGGGGATGAACCTCCATTTTCCCAGTTCGTGCACATCCCTAGTTATAAATGGTGCATTTCCCCCAAATTTCTGTTTTTTCTCTCCAGGAATGGTTGAGTAACATTTACAAAATTACCTCAGAAGGTAATCCAGTATGTTACAGTAGGTCCTGGAAATGGACTTGTTCTTGTACCTTGTATTCCACAATGAAGATTGTGCAAAATGGACATGTCAGAGTGAAGCTAGCTCCTTTCAGCACTTTTAATCCTCAGTTGAATTAACCCCAGAATGATGCAGAAGTGAAAAACATAATTAGCTGAATATGAAGGACTCAGCAAGATGTTATCTTTTTAGTTTATTATAGGGTATAGTGATTAATACATCACATGTAAGAGAGAAACCAGAGAGAAACCAGACTTCTTTCCACTGACATCTGCTATTAATTTAAATACTGCAGAATAACTCACAAATATGTATGGTGGTTCTGACTCAGATCTCTAGCCACATATGCTGCTGTCCCAATGATTGCTGCTACACTGTTATTAATTCTGCTTCTATCATTCCAGTCAGTGTCTTATGTTCAGTTGATGTGATTGTATTCATAAAAGCTACCAGCAGAAAACATTAAATGAAAAACTTCAGAGAGTTTCTGCAGTTTGGTTTATAGTAACTCTTTCATATTGCTATGCTGGCTCTCTTAAAAGTTCAGATAACTTTGTGTGTGTATGAGTGAGAGAGATGTTGAGTGCCCTCCATGCCTGACAGGGGAGAATAAAGATTCCCAGTCACTTCCCACAATTAGAAAAGATACCTTTAGGGTGCATTCAGACGGGCCGTTTAGTCCGCTTTCGGCACACTTCAGTAACAGATTTTATATCCACGTTCACACACCCAACATCTGTGCACCGTTCCCAGCCGTCACTTTCCAGCTCAACCCCCCCCTTAAAACGGAGTATTTTGTTACCAGGTCCCCAAGTAGTGTTTTCCTGATTCTCCAGCTCTGATGTCTGATCGCTCCTGCGGTGTCGAGCCACTTCTGCTTGGAAGCCTGAGGCTTCCGCTTTTCGTCCTTTTTTTTTTTAAAGCGTTGGCGATGTGTGCTTGGGCGAAGCTTCGCCCTGGCGTTAACAAAAACAAAGTTTTTAAACGGTGCCTAGTTTAAGGCTTTTATTTAATGCTAATGGCATCTCACTGAGGCCAATTTCGGGGTAAAAGTTTAAAGGGAAGTGTTCCTTTAAAGTTTTAAGGGGAAGTGTTGGGTTGAAGTGGAAATTGCTGTTCTGCGCACACGCAAAAAATTTAATTCTACAGATTGCCGCCTGTGCGCATACCCAAACTGAGAGAAAAACAACAACACACCGACGCACGCTCCCACGTGTGGACAGCAGGGAGCGATGTGGCTGCGCAGCGATCCGGAACAAGGAGGTGATTGTGATCACAATTCTCCAGGTTACAAAAAACACACATTGGGACTGGAGCAATTTAAACTGCTCCCAGCACACCGTCTGACCCTACCCTGAGAGTGGGTTAAACTGCTCCGGTTATAACTGGATTATATTTGATCTGGATAATCACGATCACACTTACCTCCCTTATCCCACCTCACCACGCAGTCACGTCGCTCCCTGGCATCTACACTACTGATGCGCAGGAGCATGTGTTGGCGTTTTAAAAATCCCCCCCTCAGTTTGCGCATGCGCATAGACGCCTCTCCGTAGAAGGGGGGAAACTATCATGGCGCATGCGCAGAACCACCAGGGTGAATCAATCCAACCCCTCCAACAAAGACTTCCCTTTAAATGTTTGACCCAAAAATGGCCTCCGTGAGATCCCGAACTCATCTAAACGCTAAAACAAGTGACCGTTTAAATGTCGGTTTTCTATACATGGTGGTGGAGCTCTGCCTATGCGCACACCGCCAACACATTAAAAAAAATGGCGGGCGGAAAGTGGAAGCCTCAGGCAGCTTTCGAGCGGGGAGGGGGTTTAAACCGGAAGTGGCTCAACACCGCAGGAGCGATCAGACGTCAGAAAAGTGCAGGTAGAACTGGAGAATCAGGAAAACACCACTTGGGGACCTGGTAACAAAATACTCCATTTTAAAGGGGGGTTAAGCTGGAAAGTGACGGCTGGGGACAGTGCGCAGATGTTGGGTGTGTGAACGTGGATATAAAATCCATTACTGAAGCGTGCCAACAGCGGACTAAACGGCCAGTCTGAACCCACCCTTACACATTTATCTGCTAGTTTGACATTTATTGCTTTACATCTGTTGACCCTGTAAACTTAGATTGTTACTTAGTGTCACTTTGCATATCTTGATCATCATCATGTTGCATGTTAATATGCTGATCATTCCCTGGCTATATGTTTGAACCTTGGCTGCCATTCTAATGTATTCAATAAATTGTGCGTGCACAAGAAAGGTCATACCTTCAATAAACCTTTGTTGGTCTTAAAGGTGCCACTGGACTCTAAATTTGTTATTCCACATGTTGTGTTTCTCTTTTCTCTCCCCTTGATCAATTAACTATCTAAACTATCTGTCTACTTACCTTCCTACCTTCCTTTTAGTGTCAGGTCTCCTTATCTTTATATAGCTACTATTTGGTCTTTCAACTGATACAGTCCTGTCACCACTGCTGGGCACCATTCAGGCAACTTGACTGTATGGTCAAAAATGTCGAAAGCGAGCTTATATTGTTTACTTTTCTTCATTATATGTTTTTCTGTCTCTCAAATGAGCCATTAACAACATGTTAATTAACGAAGCAACAGTAATATTAAGGCAGATTTCTAATGAAATGGGGAGACTGTACAACCTGCCAAGTATAAGTGGTTATTTTGGATGTCTCTGAAACACTGTCCTTTGAGAAGTATTGCCTCCTCATGTCACACAGTAATGAAATTTCAGGCAAAACGTACATTTTAAACTGTTCTGGACAAAGTTACGCTGCTACAAAGAAATGCAAGATGGCAACGTACTTGAAAATAGAGCAGCCATATCAAAATGTTCAAAACGTGAAATTTGCAAAGTTGCTTTTATTCTATGGACTTATCCAAGTCATTGTATCTTGATGTTACTTAAAGATTTTGGGTTTTGAAACAAGGAATGCCCGTTATGTTCCATGAAACAGAAGGGCAAACTCCTAAAACATGGGACATCCTTTAGTAAGAGGAGTCTGGCAAATAAAAGGCTGTTCATTTCAAGATAGCTATCAATGCACCTCAAATTTACAGGAAGTCCCCTCCAAGATGTTGCATGGCCGGTTTTGCATCCCTTGAGGAACAGAGGTTTGATTGTGGCATGAGCTAGAGCCAACTTCATCAAATGCAGGGAGTGTTATAATAAATTGATAGATTCACAAACCCTCTACAGACAGCAGGAGAAAAGAAGTTCAAGAGTTATTATAAAGAGAGGACAGAAGGCTCAACATTCCAGAATCTGGGTGTATTAGATTGCAGAGCACAAATGAAAAAAAGGGTGGCATCTACACAGGGATGCTCAAATGAGCCATGGCAGCAGCTGCAAGTGGGGAGAGAATAGGCAGAAACAGCATCCACATGCCCTGTTCTTGTTCCGCTTGCTTCTGCCACCTCCATCCCACCCCCTTACATCTGCCATGCCTAAGCAAAATTGAAGATGTAATGGTGAATCTGGTGCCCACCCGCCCCATGGGCCCAGGACGTCCCCTTCCTGACTGAGCCATGCTATAACGCTACAGTGTGCATGCTCTGCCTGCAGACGCCCTGCCAGTTCCCCTTTGAGCCGGAGAAAATGAGTTGTTTATTTTCTCTGGCTCAAAGGAGAGCAGAAAAGAAACCAGATGAGTGAACAGGATGCTCTTGCTTATTGACGGGGCTTCCTGCTGCCATGTGAGGAAAAAATTGTAGAGGCAACCAAGAGGGGAAAAAAGTCAGTCAGGTCTTGTGTGGAGACCATTCCAAACTGTTGGTGAATTAGCAAAGTAGGATGAATCTGAACAAAGTGCATAAACCTGAAAAGAGGACAATTGCTTTCTGTGGTGAGTTGACCACTCCCAGCCTCTGTTGAGTCCAACACTGAAAGTGTCAAATCTGAATATTTATTTCAGTTAATCATAGCCTGCCTTTCTCAGTGAGACTCAAAGTGGATTACAGAGTACAGACAGAGGGGAAAATGCAGTTGTACAATATAGGACATTGAATAACTAGGAGTACAATAATGCAAGCAATAATATGAACAGAAAGTGTCAAATCTCCATATGAATTCCAATTCAGGGATTTCTCTCTGGGTTTACCCCTTTGAAATTCTTCCTCTGAAGTACTGTAACCTTCGATCGTATTATTGTATTTTAAATGGTCTCTTACTGGTTTCTGAGTGTTCAAGCATTTCATGCATCTGACAAAGTGGGGCTCTGGTTTGTGAAATGTTATGCCACAATAAGTGTGTTTGTCATTAAGGTGCCACAAGTGTCTCTGAAATGAAATGTTATGGAATATTATTTTGTACATGAAAAAAAATAGGAACTTGATGCAGTCATTTGCAAGTAGGTTCTTTCCACATGGATATTTGGCTCTGCCTTGGCTCCCTTACAGCACTGTAGTTTTCAGGAACACCCCCAGGATGTTGTCCTCCTTTTGTACTGCTTCTCTGTTTTCCTCCCTTTGCCGCTGTATTTCCCAATCCTGGTTTGGTATGGTCTTTTTGGAAAGATTGTAGTCAGCGCACTTTTGATTGTCATGTGTGTGGGAAGGTGTGCATTATTGCAGGTCCCACCCACATATGTGCTGTCCCCCCCCCCCACAGTGGTAGCCTTTTTTTGCTTTACAGATCTCTGTTGTGTTATGACATCATCTATTGCAACAATTTACTAGCACTCAGCTTTTTTTTTTAAGCCCCTAGCTCATTTTGTTGTACAATTATAAGGAGAAAGGCAGAGGTTGCCCATTTCCCCTTATTGTTGCAATAGATCGATATAATGTTATAGCACTATAGTGATCTAGCAATTCCTCATATGGAAAGCACTCGGATGGAGAAGTAGGAAATGTTCCATGGTTGGTGTGACGAAATGGCTGCCAGGCCTTAAAATGGATGCCAGCCTGGTAGTTCTTTACATGGGAGGGGGGGTACTCCATAGGGAACAATGGAGCTGCCATACCTCCCTGTAGAGAGGGGTGTGTAGGGGCAGAGGAATTGCGTTTCGATCCTGTTTAATTTCTGTGCCCAGGTTATGTTGAAGTGCCTGTGTTTATTTTCATGCCTAACCTGTATATAGTTAAATAAATCTTCATTTTTTAGTTTAAAAAGCCTGGTGTGCCTTAACCACATAGCCCTCCCTGCTCTGCACGTTACCAGGGGCAAAGAGAGGCCAGGGAACACAAACGAGCTTGTATCTGAGGGGTTGCCAACTCTCCAGGGGGCGCCCAAAGGTCAAGGTGGGGAAATCAGCCAGAGGGGTCTCACTGTCCCTCTAGGAAGTGGTGGCAGCATTTAACATTTCCCCCCGCGGTGGCGGAAATCGAGCCTCCAAAGCGGGGGTTTACCCACCCCCCGCCCCCACTTGGCAGCCCTACCATTATAAGACTACTTTGTCACAAACCCAAGCTGGTCTAAATGCAGTCTGTGTTGTTAAATTATAAGTTTATTTTACAACATTCATTTTAGACATGAATAAATACAGGATTTTAAAATGTTTGTGATACCTGAATGTCCCTTAGGCCCTTGGGGTGGTAGTCCATTTATTTTTGGTTAGCCGGAAGTTTATAGAATTGTAGTAATATTTAGTAATTATTACTGTTTCATTTAATGCCAGAAATAAAGGGATGTTTAAATGCTTTCTGGATGAAGGCACAACAGTCTTGGCAATATAAAATTGGCTGTTTTCCTAGTTTTGTGTATAAAAGTAATAAAGCATGAGATCCTGAATGGAACTGCATGTCAGTAAAATTGTTCTACTTGAACAACGTTGGATAACTTTCACATCTACTAGACTGAATGCACTTCCAGAATCTCATTAATTCAGTCCCTAGAGAGAAGCCTTTCTAAACAGATAACTACAGTTATTCCACATCTTTCCAGACCACTGCAGGGAGAAGGTATTTTAATCAAGATATTTTTCCTTACTGAAGTCTCTTACCAGTGATTTGAATTTGTATTTAAAACATTGGTACATCTTAAAAAGGAGAGTATTAAAATTAACTAAAACACCCTTTTTTTTGGCTATGAAAGCAGAGGAAATTAGAATTAGCCTTTTGTTTTGGTACTGATCAAAACAGCTGAAGGAATAAAATATCAAAACGTTCCTGTACTGGTATGATTGTAAAGTTCTGAAACTGAGTAAAGATTGCATATAATAATATTAGGAGTTTTACTTTAAATTAGATTATTTAATTAGTTCAGTGACAGGTTCACTGAACTTTTCTGTAGGAAAATTCTGATGTGCTTATATTCCTCCAGAAACAAAGGATATCAAATGACATCATATCCCACTAATGGAAAAAAGATGGATTTAAAAAATAATAGCAAGGTTCTGGTTCCAGAAGTCTGTGAAAATTAAATCACATAAATATCTTGCAGTAACAGAGTACCACCAGAGATTATTTTGTTCTATCTAACAAATTTTATTTCTTTTTCATAGTACAAACAGAAAATAAATATAATTACTGTAAGGCTTGCCAGGTCTCCTTTTTGCAGGAGACCTCCCAGCAAACCCTGATGTTGTCCACTAACACCTGAAAGCCTATTTGTTGAAAAATTGGGGGGGGGGGGGGCTCCTAGCATCATGCTGGCATGCGACATTGCTTCTGGGTTTTACCATGATGTCTGTTTTTGTCATGATGGGGCGGGGGGCACTAGGATTTACCATAAACTCAATGGTTAATCACAGAGTTTTTGCAAATCCTAGAGCACTGTCCCAAATATCATGATGTTACTTCTGGTTTCACCAGAAGTGACACTATGTCCCAACATGATGCCCGCCCTGCTCCCTCCCCCAAATTGCTGAGACTCTTAGCTCTATTTTGGTATAGAAGTCCCATAATTACATGCTAATTGACAATGCTTATAGGCACCTTATGGAACATTACTGTCCCTTGAAAAGTTGTTACTGATAATTGGAAATCCTCCGCAACAGTATGCCATGAAGTACAAGAGCCTGCAGCTTGTGGTTGATTCATGGAGCTTGGTTTGTTTGTGCAAGAGTGTGTGGGCGGTATATGTGATTTCATCTGATTTTGCCCTTCCTGCTGCAGCCTCTTGTGCTGTGTGGTGTATTCTTTTGGAGGGTCCTCTGTTCTTCAACAGTAGTTTTTCTTTTCTGGGAGTACATGTGGTTGTTGGGGGAAAGAGACTAAAAATCAGCCCTGCAAACTTTCTCCTTTCACAGAAGCTGACTATCTGATTCCCAGAGATATTCTGGTTTCAATCCTCCGCCCCCCTCCCCCCCATTTCACAGGCTTAGTGCAGCTGTAACACAATAGTGATGGTTAAAACATTGTTTCTGCTTCCTTCTGTAAAAACCTAGTGGGAAGAGAGTGAAAACAGGGCCCCCCACCACCACCTGTGAATAAACTTCAGAGGAAAAGGAAGGTGTCTTTTTTGCACTTGCATTGATCTTTTGCAGAAGGTAGAAGCAGAGCCTCACAAACGCCTGGCAAGGAGACACAGAAGACCTTCCCTCCAAGTTCTGTGCACAGAGAACTCAGTCTGTAGGGCAGCCAATTACGGCTAGGGAACTTTCTGGAGACTTTGGGGTGGTGCCTGAGGAGCATGGAGTTTGGGGAGGTGAGGGGATGTGATAGCGATAGCCTACCTTCTGAAGCTGTTATTTCCTCTGGTAGAATTGGTCTCTGTAATCTGGAAGGCAATTTTAATTATCTGAAAATACAAGGCCCCGCCTGGAGGATGGCAAGCCTACCTTCAGGTGGGACCTGGAGATCTCCTGGAATTACAAGCGAGCGCCAGACAATAGAGATCAGTTCCCTGGAGAAAATGGCTGCTTTGAAGGCTGGACAGAATTGTTATACTCAGCTGAGATCCCTCCCCTCCCCCTCCCCACCCCCAATCCATCCTGAAATCTTCAGGAATTTCCCAATCTAGAGTTGGCAACCCTGTTGTTATCCATGTCAGTGGAGGGTAATGATGCTTTGTATTGGGGAGGCAAGGCACGGGCAATTGCGAGGGCAGTTGCATGTCCACCTGTTTAATGGATTTATGGAGTGTTGTTTAGATTAAACCATGGTTACCACCCACCCCATGAGATGAAAATGGGAGGCAGAGAGAATTAATGCAAGAGAGGAAGAAAAAAAACATGTGAGCCCAAGGGACTTCACCTCTGCTGACTTTGTGACAACCAAAGGCTGTCCTTAGACCCTACCTGCAGGCAGTCTGTGGTTGCTGAAAAAAAGGGAAGGACACTGTTGTTTCCTTCCTCACTGACGAGTAGTCCTTCTTTTGGCCTTCCCAGGCATCAACTGAAGACAGAACCTTGGGCAAGAGTTGTTATGTTCCTGGGGCTTTCCCTCCCCTGGAGTTTCACAAATTTTGGGTATATACTGAAATACCTATGACAGCATCTAAGAAATATTTCATGTATCAAAAGCAGAAGGAAATATGTTTTGATTTACTAATCCACACTTTTTAAAAACTCTCTTAACATTCAGTCTTCAAGATGTAGACATGTTTGGCTTAGGTCCAAAACCATACCCTGGAGAAACATAATTTTTATCCTGCTCTGGTAGTCTCAAGGGCTTATTTTCATAAGCAATGAGTAGTCATAAATTAAAATTTGATACTTTTCAAAATAAGGCCATTAATCAGCATTAATTTAAAACAATAAATACTGTATCTAGCATAAACTTATTTTGTTTCAAAATCAATAGGTGCAAGGGACTTCACCTGCAAAAAAGGAGCAGTATTAAGAGAAGCAACCATAAAACTTGATATTTCAATAATCATTTGATCCATAGTAATTTACATAACATCCAAAGTTTTAAAGTACTATAGATGCCATACAAGAATAGTTAAGAAACTGAAACAAAAGTTCAGTGGCACCTTAAGGATTAACAAGGTATATTTCCGTTAGGGCTGCCAGGCCTCCAGCTATGGCTATGGCAAGAGGCCTTTTGCTTGTGACTGTCGTTACCTGCAGCCAGTCTGAATGGGCAGATAATTAAAAAACAAACACTGATGCAAAATTGTCTGGTAGCAATCTGTATGTACTGAATATTATTGCTTATTGAATGTAATGAATATTTATACCTGACTAGGATGAAATAATGATACACTATGCACTTTACTAAATGATGACCATAAATAGAACACATTCGTTTGTTAAAAGGTTTTTGCAGTGTATATTTATTTGTTTTTTGTGGGGGTTTTTTGCCTCCCCCTATGGGGAGTTTTTTATTGGTTTTTTACATCACTACAAACTACAACTGAAAATAAGGGAAGGGAGAGTACCTCTAAGGAGAAAGAAAAGAAACCCACTATTGACTAAACCCCCAAGAGTAGGAAATCAATACATCAGCTTATTTCAATAATACATGCTAATAATACATTGAACCTAGTCGGTTATGCTAAGTTATTTATCTTTTAACCATCCATTTATCTGTTAAATGAAACCATCAGAGCATCCCAAAGTTACTTCTAGATTTTCAGGCACATTCAGAGTCCTTCAGCCTTTATTTTCTCTTATATTTTCTTATCCTCAATTTATATGGACTTTTGGGGGCCGCCTCCCCCTTTTCAGAGAGAGAGTCCTCGTCAGAAGACACTGAGCCTAACTCGCCATCCGATTTGCTTTCTTCTTCTTCCTTCTTGTCCTATGCTGGTTCCCCCAGCTGTGTTCTCAGTAACATGAGCAAAGTGATCCACCCAAATAAGCATAATTTCCCACCATTTACTAATTTACAAATTATCTATCTTTTTCCCCCCTTCCACAATAGTAATAGATATCTGTCCTTTTATTTTCAAAGACCATTTATACCCAATAAGAAAACAAAAGTTGTACCAAAACCAAACATAGCTTTTGCCTCTTCCTTCTTCCCCATCTTTCAGTAAACTCCTTTTTGTTTTCAATCTCCTTAAGATGCCTTGCATTTTTGTACTCATAACTTTTACGGTCCAAATCTTTTTTCCCATGTTTCAGATAGCCAGTTTTCAGTCTTTTATTCACATTGGAATTCTTTACACCATCCTTTTCTCCTCTTTTCCGCTTTTCATTCTCATTCTTTTTTCTCCCTCGTACTTTTGATGGATGGCTTTTCATTATCTTTTTTTCCAGAAATAGAGTTTTTTGTTTCTTTTTAGCCATATCTTGGAGTTGCATTAATCTCCAAGGTCTCTCTTTCCGTATATACCAACTGATTAGCCAGTGGCTCTCTCTCCTCCTCCTGAGAATACTCGGAGTCCTCAACCAAGTTATGAGAACCTTGAACACAGTCTCCTCTTTTCCTTGTGTTTGGACTTGTATTTCTGTAATTTTCAACCATATTATTACAGGCATTTTTTACCGCTTGCATAATTTCCTTCTGGAAGAAATTTCAAAGTTGTTCCCAAGTAAGGTTACAAACTAGAGTATCTGGGTCTAGCTCTTCATTATCAGCTTCCAGCTCCATTTTACAATGCAGCCACACCTATACTTTCAATTGCCAACAAGCTTTTGCACGTATTTTCCCTTAGTTGCCATCCGACTGATCTTCAAATTTAAAATTCCAACCAACAATAAGAGCTCAAACATGTTTAACTATCCCGCAAATGATAGCAGTTCAAACAGGATAGTAAATATTTTTCTTACCCCCACCATTTTCACACAGATTTCTTCTCCAAACACTTCCAAGCCATTTTCTTATCATTGGATTTAATTCTTGGGGGTACTAAAGTCCCAAATGACTCATTTTTAACTTGATTATACACAGTATAATATCTTCATTGCAATATGTTTCTTGTTTCATGAGCTATATAAGTTAAAAAGGTTGGTCGCTACTAAGAAAATCATGAAAGCCATGTTTTCTCCGCTTCTTCGCTCCTGCTTAGGGGCGGAACGGCCACACCCCCATGATTGCCTGTCGTCGGGGGTGACTGAAAAATCCCCTTGCTGCTCTTCTTCCCTTCAGGAAGTAGAGCGGAGCCCCTTGCTGAGCAAAGGGACCCCAAAGAAGCGAAGTGGAATCGGACGGCTCAGGAGCAGCTTGTAGCACCGTTCCTTCCAGGGAATCATTTCTTCATGCTCGCTTCAACCCGACTCACAGTTCGTTGTTGGCCAACCTGCCTCGCTCGGCATTGGTTTTTGCCCCCTGATCTCCGACGCTTGTCCCGGTCAGCAGCACTCGTACCATGCGGTCACTCAGTGGCAGGATCTTCGGGGCGGAGGAGTGCCTCAATTCTCTTGCATCGTGCCATCGAAGAGGTCGCCCCTCAAAAGCCCCCTGGCTAGGAGCCTTTTGCCAAGGCTCCGGGGGGGTCGTGACCCGTCGCACCCCCTCCTACACGCTGGTGTGCAGATTGCATCCCCAGGACGTCCGGGAGATGCATCTGCCTGCGTGTCACCATCAATCGGAAGTCGCAGTGTATATTTATTTGTTACTAGACTCTCCTAACACTGCAGCTCGGGTTGCTTCAGCCTCCAGGTGGGGTCTGGAGATCTCCCGCTTTTACAACTCATCTCCAGCTGACAGAGATCAGCTCCCCTGGAGAAAATGGCTGCTTTGAAGGGTGGACTCTATGGCATTGTACCATGCTGAGGCCCTTCCCCTCCCCAAACCTCACCCTCTCCTGGATCCATCCCCAATGTCTCCAGGTATTAGCCCAGATCTGGCAACCCTACAAGCCCTGCAGAACTGAACTAGGTCCCGCAGGGTACAGATGTTGTTCGGCAGAGAATTCCACCAGGTCAGAGCCAGGACCGAAAAAGCCCTGGCTCTGGTTGAGGACAGCTAGATATTTTTTGGGCCAGGAAACTCTGTTCCACCCCTGAAGTTCCTGCTGGTTGCTGGCACAGCCTGGTAACCCTATTTTCAGTACAAGCTCTTGTGAACTAAACATATGTGTATACGTGAGCAGTATCTGAAGTTCACATATGTGAAGAAGTAAGCTGTGACTCGCAAAAGCTCGTATATGTTGTTAATCTTTAAGGTGCCAGTGGACTTCTTTTTTTCTACAACAGATCAATACAGCTACACTTTTGCAGTTAAGAAACTGAACAGAATGGTAGTTTAACTGAACTGGTTATTCTAATATGAAGTAGTATTCTTAATTTAGGAGGCCAGTTTAAACGTATATAGTTTTATTTATTTATTTTTATTTATCTATTTTTCTAATTTATACCCCGCCCTCCCAGCCAAGGCATTTAATTCTAGGCCACAGTTTTCTACTCAGCTTTGCATGTGATCATAACTGATTTTGGCAGTCTCGTGCCTAAATGTGCCAAGTCTAAACCTCCTTCTCTGTGCCAAGGAACAGAATAGCCCATCTGTGAGGTCTGCTGGCCATGCATTACACAAGAAGGGGAGAGTGCATGGGTTGTTAAACACTGAAAGGTCTTTGTCTGTATTTTTATAGCAGTGTGATAGTTTTTATTAAGCAGTCCTGCTGCTTATTCACAGTTGAGATGACCATTAAAATTTGGCATGGCATGGTAAGAAATCAAGATGGCAGTGCTGTAAAACACATCAGAATGCCAGTGTCCACTTTTGCAATCCAGCTGTACAAAGTATCTACTATTTTTAATTTCCATTGACATATAATATTATAATAGCATATATAATATTACTATTAAGCATTACTTTGCTCAAGAGATAAAAAGATAATTGCAAGTGCTTTCTGGCATGGAAATCCCCCAAACCAAACCTTTCCCAGTTTCAATCTTATTTCTCCAAAAATCTCATGATTGTTATAGAGCATACGGTGCTAATTTAATTTGTTCCTTAAGCCAAAATTGACTTCAGTATTCCTCTGCTACCTTTCATTATAGCAAGCTAAAACTGTATTGTGACAAAAATGCAATTGTTGTTAATATTATTGTTAATATAGTATCAAAACATTTATTAGGAATTTTATAAAATGTTTAGAAGACCTCTGTCAAAAATGGCTTACCAAGTGAAAAAAAATCTAAAGGAAATGAGGGGATAGGAAAAAGGGAAGAGAGGATCAAATCAGGCAATAACATGCCTCAAACTATAGATAATGAACAAAATAATTAATACGTAATATTAGATTTCTGTAAGATTCAGCCCTAGTTGCCAGTTCTGTTGCATATATGGTTTGGCTTGGGCTATGTTGCAGAGCTTGGTAATATCATGAAAGGTGCATTGTTTTTATACCTTTTTTTAGTGTATTTGGGGTGTTTTGGACATCTGTCTGCTAAATTTTAAGTAACAGAATTTTAATTTTGACATTCCCTCCATGTTACTGTGTTACTGTGGAATATAATATAGTGCAGGCTTGAAGAGAGGAAAGGCAGTTTTGAGCAATTTCCCCTTTCCACTGCATCCCTACCACTTTGCTGTTCCTGGGGAACTGCTCACTCATAAGGCAAGATTTTTGGAACCAAGCTTAGTAAGCCACAGTGAAGGCAAGGTAAAGAAGAGTCCCCAGGACTCTCTGTGATAGTGGAGAGGATTCTGTTTAGTTGTTTGTATAGTGTATTGTCCCTACTCATTATGACTTTCATGTTTCACTTTGAAGCATCAAGCTCAACCAGGGATAGCCCAAAGGTTTTTTGGCACCCCAGGTGAACTGTGACTTTGTCCCCTCCACCTGTCAGCTCGCTGCCATAGGGTCTGGTATGGGGGGTGGGTGGCGCTGCTTGGAATGTTTTTGTTTCTGTTCTTTTGCTGTCTGGGTGGTGCTCTCTTATCTAAATGTTTTATGTATCTGACCTTGGTTCCTAGCTGTAACATCTTCTCTGGGAATGCGGGGCGTTATTTTCTGGTGGGCCCCTTCTTACTCCTTGATTGGTTCAATCACCCCTTTGAACCCTGTATATCTATTCACCCCGTGCTTTATGCTTTAGTCTTAACACAGAATCTGAAGTAGAGATGCCCTGCCAATACTGTATCAATAAACTTTCCTTCTGAAGAAGGAAGTCATTGATTCTGATTGTTACAGGAGTCTGACACCACCACATTCAATACAGGGGGGGGAGAAGAGAAGCTTAGAGTATCTTCTTCGTGGTCTCTGTGCATCACACCTCTGGGATATAGTGCGCCTGTGCCAACCCCGATTGGTATAATGGAAAGCAAAAGGAATTTTCACGCCCACTCCCTGGTTACGTGCCGGGCTCCACTGCGCATGACCACGGGAGGGGCATGTCAATCCTGCCAGTTCTCTTCTGACCGCTGCGCTGGTAGGACTCTCTCTACCTTGGTCGGTAAAACTATACTTTTTGGGGGCCTTTAGGCCTTGTTTTATTCAAGTTTAGTTAGTTAGGAAAGTTTTTTCAGTTAGTGTTTGTTGGACTTTATTTCTCTACCTTTCCTCGGCCTATGGCCGCGCGGTGGGGTTTCTTTAAATGGAGTGCGGCAGTAAGATTGCCCCCCCAGACGAACATTCTCTTTCCTTTAATGCTTGGGGGAGTCGCACCGAGTGAACTCTTGCACCCATTGCTCCAAGTTCTCCAAGCAGACCAGGAAAAATCGGGCTGCTAGACTGCAAGTGGCGTTGATGGAACTCGCACTCTCTCCAGTGACACCCTCATCTCAGGAGACATCCGGACATGCATTGATGTCGACTCCAGCATCGGAAGCGACAATCGCCATGTCTTCAACGTCGACCTCCATCAATGCCGTAAAATCGGTGCTGAAATGCCCGATTCAGGCACAACACTCCGAAGCCCATACTCTTAAAAATCGTAAGGAGGACAAGGATGTTTGGCTTATCAAGCTTAAGAAGCACAAGAAAGGCTCTCGCGAAGCCGCTTCGCTTGATTCAACAAGCTGAGGGCAGCCACAAGGTGCACTTCGGTCACCTTTGCTATGCCCCATCCAGTCCCTTGACTCCGACCAGGAGCTGGACTTGACTCAGATTCCTCAATCACCCGATGTGGAGAACCTGCACCGAGATCGAAGGACACATAATGTCATCCCTTCACCTCCGTTCATCCCCGATGAGCGAGATCGACCTCCGACGCCTATTCCGCCCATGACATGGGATCAACGCCAATGGCAATATTTATACCGAGCTTACCCCTTTTTGGGATCGATGCCATGACTCCCTCATCCCTCTATGGAGTGGGATCACCAGTCTTCCTCGTCCAGAATGTCTCAGTACCGTGATCCCTCCCCGGCACCAGAATTCGTTAAACCCTCCCAATCGAGACCGATAACTAAAGGTCTTCAACCGTCAGCACAGAAAACTCCCATAGATCAGTCGGAACTTAGACCTTCGATGCTGATCCTCCAAGTGTCATTCTCCGAACTCTCAAATCCGTCCAGCTCTTACTTGGATGAGGAGAGTCCCCATCCACCGGTAGAAGCGTCCCCTCAGCAACAAGTCGAGGTTGATCTCCCTATTTCACCATCAAAGGACGTTAAACCCTATGGGGACTTTATTAAACGTATGGCTCACACACTAGCTCTGCCCACTATCCAGCCTCTGCCAACGGTCACGGACTCAGTCTTCGATATCGTACAAATGGACACTTCGACAGCGGTCACCCTTCCCATGACATCGGTCCTTTTGCAAACAGCCAAAGCCCCCTGGACTCATCCTTCCTCTGTATCGATCTCCAATAAGAGGTTAGATCATATGTATAAGATTCAAGAATCTGGGGCAGAATTCCTTTTCGTTCATCCAAAGCCTAATTCGTTAGTGGTTACGTCCTCGACCAAGGGCAAGAGTACTCATTCTACACCTCCAGATAAGGAGGGATGAAAAATTGATTCTTTCGGCAGAAAATTTTATACTGCGGGAGCTCTGGGTATAAAAACCTCCAATTATGCAGTCTGCATGGGACGTTATCAGTATTCCCTCTGGGATCAAATGTCTGAATTTATTTCAACACTCCCAGAGGATTGTAGGCACCAAGCCAGACGCATCCAAACAGAGGGGATGCTCTTGGCGAAACATCAACTTAACGTATCCAAGCACTCACTGGATACAGCGGCAGAGACTCTCACTTCTGCAGTCGCCTTATGCAGATATGCATGGTTACATTCCTCCGCCTTAAAGCCAGAAACTAAAACCACTGTAGAAGACCTTCCATTCGAAGGTGATGAACTTTTTAGCTCCACCACGGATGCAATACTTCAAGAGCTTGACAAAAGCATCAAGACATCTCGCAGCTTAGGGGTTACACCTCCTCCTAAACTGCATAAGGGAAAACCATGGTCCAAACAATGGTCAGGTAGACCATCGTCTAAATCGTTCTCTGAGCCACACTGGCAAAGGTCTCCGAGTCATCCGTCCCGTCCCTGTGGTGGACAACCCATTTTTTTGTCTACCTCTCTATCTAGACCCAAAACTGCTAAGAACACTAAGCAGAGCCTTTGACTCGCACCTTCTCTCCCAACTCCCTACATGCTTGTCTCATTACCTGTTGATCTGGGAGTCCATTATGTCGGACCAGTGGATCCTCTCAATAATAAAAATGGGATACCCGATAGAGTTTTCCCTAATCCCTTCCACCACCCAAGTCATCGTCACACCACCTTCAGCAGTCCTCCTAGAAGATGTTCAAAATCTCCTAAACAAGGATGCTATAGAGCCAGTACCATCAGCACAACCTATAATGAGCTTCTACTCTCGTTACTTTATGGTATTGAAGAGGGATGGAGGCCTCCGACCCATTCTGGACCTCAGGAACCTGAACAAAAAGTTCAGGATGACAACGTTGCAGTCCATCCTTCCACTCCTAGATCTAGGGATGTGGATGGTTACGTTAGACCTCAAGGATGCTTACTTCCACGTTTCCATCCATCCTACCCACCGTCGTTTCCTCCGATTTGCAGTAGGCAGGCAATTGGCATTTCCAATTCAATGCCCTCCTGTTCATGGGCATTGTTGGTGGGATTGTCCTAAAATATTCCCCTTTTGGAGAGAAGTCATCAGACAAATCAATGAGATTACTCTGCTGAACTTGCCCATCAGTCCTGATTTGGCTCTTCTTAATATTTTGGATTCGACGGTTGGAACAGGAGCTCTTAAAGAACTCACTTCAATATTATTGGCTACGGCAAGAACAATGATCGCTTCAGTCTGGAAATCAGCTACTTCTCCAGCTATGCAGATCTGGCATAATAAAATATGGGACCAATTTATTCTAGCTAAAATTACAAATGTCATTCAACTATCAGACAGAGATTCATCCTCCGCGTCTTCTCGCTTCGAATCAATTTGGTTCCGTCTACTTCAGTATATGGCGGACAAGAACATACTTCCAACCAACACTTCTTATCTTTCTTGGATACGCTTCTGATCTAAATTGGATTCATAGGGGTGCATGGGTCTCCTATAGTGGACAGAACTAAATGCAATCTGAACTAACTCGCATGTGATGTTTAGTATGAATACAGGTATGTGGTGTTTAGTAAATATACTAGTGATATGAAAGGTTGAATGTATTATTGCAGCATTGAATGTTAACTGGTGTTTGGATGTATCTTACTCACTTCCTGGCTCAATTGTTGTTCACACTGTTTACATGGTTATTTGTATTTGTTCAAATCTTTCAATTAAAAAAAACAAATGAAAAAAAGAAGCTATTGTGCTGTGAAATTTTAACAATCATGGTGAAAGCTATCAGCTGTGGCCACTGAAATATTTCCATCTCTCCATTATAGTGGGAGTATGTACTGCAAAATGCAGTTGTGCCATTCCAGGCTTCATGTTAACGTCATTATATGGTGGCACCATTTTATTTAATGAGCTGAAAAGCAACACAAAATGGAAAACTAAATGAGGATATTTTATTCTAGGTGGCTGAAATAGCTAAATAATTAAAGACTGAGGTGAAAGCCAACTCATAAAAATATTTATTTAAAGACAGGTATCTTTGCTGAGACGAAGATATTAAAGGATTTAATGGTTTCTTGAGATTATATTGATAAATGAACAAAACTGAACTTTTAGCCACAGAGGAGAGGTACCACCTGTATTGTTAGTGGACAGAAGTCTTAGACTTGCAAGTCCAGATGCTGGTGGAGAATCAATGTTGCTACTGCTGAACAACCAATCAGTATGGGGGTGACAGCACAGCTATGCCTGGTGCTCCTTTCCAGAGCTGTGTACTAGTTAGCCCCATGGAAGCTAAGCCCATGCTGTTCCACAGTGCTGTAACTCTCTCTGCTTTCTTTCCTGGTATAAATGTTGAAGCTGCTTTATACTTACCAGACCATTGGTCTGTCAGGGTCAGCCTTGCCTACTCTGATGGGCAGTGGCTTTCTGGATCTTCAAAAGGTGAGCTTTCCCTTATTTCAAGCTTCTTTGGTGGGATTTAAACCCAGGAAGGACTACATGAATGACCTATTCTTATAGTTGCAGCACACGATACATCACAGGTATGGGTGGAATGTGCAGATGTTTGTGCTTCTCCACCAAGCTCTGCAGGGGTCACTTTTTTTTTTGTTCAGTCGCACAATCGAGCCTGACTCTTTGCAACCCCATGAACCACATCACGCCAGGCCCTCCTGTCTTCCGTCGTGCTCTGGGGTTTGCTTAATTTCATGTTCATTGCCTCGATAACACTGTCTAACCATCTCATCCTTTGCCGCCCCCTTCTTCTTTGACCTTCAATCTTTCCCAGCATCAGGGTCTTCTCCAGTGAGTGCTCCCTTCTCATTTGGTGGCCAAAGTATTTGAGCTTCATCTTCAGTATCCGGCCTTCCAGGGAACAGTCAGGGTTGATTTCTTTTAGGATTGACTGATTTGATCTTCTTGCAGTCCAGGGGACTCTCAAGAGTCTTCTCCAGCACCATAATTCAAAAGAATCTATTCTTTGGCGCTCGGCCTTCCTTATAGTCCAACTCTCGCAGCCATACAGTACTACTAGGAATACCATTGCTTTGACCATACGGGCTTTTGTTGGCAGGGTGATGTCTCTACTTTTTATTATGCTGTCAAGGTTTGCCATCACTTTCCTCCCAAGGAGCAGGCGTCTTTTAATTTCATGGCTGCAGTCACCATCTGCAGTGATCTTGGATCCCAGGAACATGAAGTCTGTCACTGCTTCCACGACTTCTCCTTCTATTTGCCAAGGAGTGATGGGGCCGGATGCCATGATCTTAGTTAATTTGATGATGAGTTTCAAGCCAACCTTTGTGCTCTCCTCTTTGACCCTCAGCAAGAGGCCCTTTAGGTCCTCTTCACTTTCTGCCATTAGAGTGATATCGTCTGCATATCTGAGGTTGTTGATGTTTTCCCCAGCAATCTTAATTCCGGCTTCTGAATCATCCAGGCTGGCATTTCACATGATGTACTCTGCATATAAATTAAATAAGCAAGGGGACAATATCCATCCTTGTCGTACTCCTTTTTTTATGCTAAACCAAGGGGTCACTTTAGATAGCTGCATAACCTCAGTCTAAGTATTTTCTCCATCGGGAAACATATACAGTGTAGCTGATTAACAATTAACAATCCTTTTGGACCTCTCAGTATAAATAGCAATAGGATTAGTCTAATGATTTTCAAATCTAGCAGTCAGAGATCCATTAAGTATCATTACTTTTCTGCAGGAACTGATAGGTGTAAGAATAAGGCACGAGAGTCTTTTAAACAGCAACATTAAAGAAATCTATTTCATACAGGAAATTTATTCTTAATTTCTTTAAATGGATATTGCTGGATGTCCTGAGACAATAGAGGATTAAACTGTCTGATAAATGTTTCTTTACCTAGCGAAACATAAAAATAATCTTGACCTTAGTGCTTCCTTGTGGCAGGGAGGTTTTTATGCTTTCATTTTAAACAGTTTTCAGCTTCTTTGAATTTCTCCTTGTGTTCTGCTCTGAAATCTCGTACAAATACCTGCCCTGATCCATAGCTCCTCCTTTTACTGATGGGAAAGAGCTGCCTGGATGGTAACCACCACCACCCCTTAACTGGAGAGATGGCAGGGCACAATGTTTTGTAAATGCTGCCTGCTTGCACAAGCAGAAGGGTCTTCCATTCATGCTACTTTGCAATTTGCCCTCTCTAGCTGCATTCCCCTTGCTGCATCCCATGTTATCTCCAAGGGGCCTTAATCTAATGAAAGCTTTTGGGGAGTGTAATGCTCTACCACAGGAAGAGGGAAGCAGGTGGACATTCATTCTTAATTCTGTTTTGCTGTGTGGGTGGAGCTGCAGACTGGGAATCTTGCTGAATGGAGGATTTAAGGTCCCCTTCCCAGACTAATATGAACGTAGAAGTGGGGGAGGTTCATGCTCAGGAAACTGATTCTTGTTGGATGAAGGGTAGTTAATTTGCCTCCTGTGTTATCATATGTTATTCTGCTTAACCCTACTGTATTGCTCCCGCTCATTTTACATTTTACAGTTCTAGACTTGCTCCCTGCTGTTTCCACAGATGTTAATGTTAAGAAGACTACAGTAACTCTGGTTTTAAATTATATCTGTCTCTAATATGCCTTTTAACATATGGAAATTTAAGTACATTGGGGTCGAAAGTTATCAGACATTACAGTGAAAAATCAAGGGAAAACTGCACTCTGCATTTCAGTTGAAAGTATATCTGCTTAGATTGTATCTTGATGCTCCTTGTATGTTGATGTCTTTGTTTTTTCCATTTCTTTGGGTTGGAGCCAGTGCTCATTTTTTTGCCACTGGAAGGGCTCTCCCATCAGTTGGGAGGAGATTGTAACCAATTATTTTTGCCACTGCAGATCCAACGTCCATACCCACCACTGTTCTTGGGGTTTTCCTGATCCCTAGGAGCAGAATTTTTAGGGGCTCAGTAGGGTGCAGTTGGGGGGGAAGGGGGAAGTTTCTGTTCCATGAAGAGAGCTCTGTTTATGGTACTTTGCATGTTACTCTTTGTTCTTTGTCATCTTTCCCCTTAACTAATCGGCCCAAGGCTACTTGCTGCCCTATAATCTAACTCAGTGGAGCATTTTGTGGTGCTGTTAGCACAATTTTTTTGTGTGTGAATGGAAAAATACATAGCATACAACAGAAAACCAGTGTCTTATGTAACGTGCACAACATTGTTCCTTTATATGTATGTATTCCTTTGTACCCTTAGGTATGGAAGAAACTGCCTCATTCAGTTTGAGGATTTTGCCAATACAAATGCATTCCGCCTCCTGGAGAAATATCGTGGCCAATACTGCACTTTCAATGATGACATTCAAGGTAAGGATATGTACCTGTGGTTCTCCTTAGAGAAAACAAACTGCCAATTGAGTTATCATGTTGTATGTAAAGACAAAAATTATATTCCCCACTAGGCTATCCAACAATGTTTAGAGGGGCCACATGGAAGGGATCATACGATACCATGGGTTTTGAGCATCAGATCTTTGGTTTTATACTAAGCCAATGTCTAGCACTACTGCAGGAGAAACAAGTTAATGCAGCCACAACCCCCCCCCCCCCCCCCCCCCCACACACACTTTCTTCCAACTCACATCTAGCTCAGAAGATGGGCTTGGCATGACCAAACTGGCCATCTGGATTCATACCTTTGTAACATGGAGGCTAGGCTAGGTCTCTCCTCAGTGAACTTGGAGACTCCAGCTGATGCAGAATGCCAACAGTTCAGTTATAATCAGGAGCTATGTATAGCATGCATATAAGCCCCCTTCTTCAGTCACTCCTTTGACTGTCCATCAGTTACTGGGTTCAATTCAAGGTATTGCCCATCACACCCAAAGCCCCCCATAGTCTGGGTCTGTCATATCTGTGGGACTACCTCTCCCCCCCGTGCTCCAGCATGACACCTTCACTCATCTGAATAGGGCCTTCTGCGGGTGCCAACCCGCAAATGGGGAAAATCAACAACTGCCTGTACACATGCACTCTCTATTGTGGTCTTCACCTTGTGGAATGGCCTGCCTGATGAGGTGAGGAAGGCTCCAACCCTCTTGGCTTTCTGCAAACTGTGCAAAGCTGAATTACTCAGGAGGGCTTTTTACATAAGTAAAAGACTATAGTATAATAAAATGTTTCACGAAGATGGTTTGGTAAAGAGAAAGGAACTCTGGACTAGACTACTGTGTATAGTATGTGCTGTCTGTTGCTGTAAGCAGGATCCTGCTATATAATTTCTGTATTGTGTAGCAGGTCATGTTTATTTATTTATTAGACTTATATCCTGCCCTTCCACATGGGCTCAGGGTGGCTAACAAGAGGCAGATGCCATACATAACAATAAAACTAAGTAAAACAATCAAATTACATTTTACAGTTAAAATCAGTGCTCACAACAATATATCAACCAAAACAGGGACTCCAATACAATGTTTCAGAAGGCACTACTGTCTCTTCTTGATCGGTCTTCACTCTGTCCGTGCTCCATTCCCAAGGCCAATTCACATCGCCACACAGTGGTGGTACAGTGATGGTGGCGGCTCCTACTCAAAAGCCTGGTGGAAGAGCTCCGTCTTGCAGGCCCTGCGGAATTGCATAAGGTCCCGCAGGGCCCTGATCTCATCCAGGAGCTTGTTCCACCAGATAGGCGCCGCCACCAAAAAAGGCCTGGCCCCAGGGGTCATTTCGTAGAAAAAGAGGTGCAGGAGCTCATTAGCATAACTCATTAGCATAACTAGTTTGCATATGCCACACCCTCTGACATCACCGGAAGTGTGTCAGAAAGCTCCACTGATTTTGGATTGCTAGCTATTGGGGGGGGGGGGACGGGGCGGATCTGTGGGGTGGGGGAATGTGCAGATCTGTCCTCGCAGAAGAGGGAGAGCTTGTACCTGAATAAAACTTGGTTTTAAAGGTGCCCCTTGGTTTTAAAGGGCCAGGGGGCCGGGGGGGGGGGCTCTGCAACTTAGCCGGCTGCTTCTTGCACCCACTGAGGGCTGCTGGGAGCAGGGGGTGGGGCTTGTTGCATGTGCCTGCCCCCTGGTCTCTTTACTGCTGGAGCTCCACTCCTGTGCGCTCCTACAGGAAATGACCCCTGCCTGGCCCTAGTCGCAGCATATTTAGCATCTCTAGGGGCTGGGACGACCAAAAGATGTTTTGCCCCAGACCGTAGTGCCCTTGGGGGAATGTATGGGGAAAGGCGCGGTCCCTTAGGTAAGCTGGACCCTGGCCATGTAAGCTGGACCTGGCCAAACATAACTAAACGCCTGTTTCTCCCATCACCATAACTTTTAACTATATATTATAATCAAATCATTTCCCTCTATGAACGATGTTAATTTGTTAATGCTTATGCTTTGTCCCAGCTTGGTTGCAGCTCTGTTTTCAAATTTCTGCAAGTCAAGCCTTATTACACTGTTTTTGGAAGCCCCATTCCTATTGTGTTAATTGTCTCAGACTATGTAATCTGCCTTAAATCCCAGTGAGAAAGGCAGACTAAAAGTGGTATAAATAAAAAATAAATGAAATGTGAGTTCAGCAGTTCTGAGAAATGCTATGTAAAAGAAATAAACAAAAAATGCCTGCCTATTCAGTACTTACATTTAGGATAATGCGAATATAATTAAAAGGGGAAAGTATTGGTAGTAATAGCTTTATCTGATCTGCTTGTGTCAGGGTTGCCAGGCGTGATCGTTACACTGGGGGGGAATTTGGGGGGTGGTCCGGGAGTGGGCGGGGATGTCCCTGACACAATGACATTGTGCAGAAATGATGCCATAGCGTCAGTGTCAGGGGGTGACGCTCTGCTTTTTGGGCAAGCTTTATTGTTAAAATTGGATTCAAACAGAATAGAAAAATTTAATGTATATAATATAAAAAGATACATGTATTTATTAGCAAAGAATTAAAAAAAAACATATAAGGGCCCAATCACACCTCATGTAAAAATACCAAAATCTTACACACAAGGGCCAATGGACTCGACCCGACATGTTTTGGCCTGTATAGGCCTTCTTCAGAGGCCAAACATAATGAGGAACAAGTTGGCTTATATCATAATACAATACAATTACACAGTTATGCAACATGGATACAAAATAGACCAGAAAAGAATTGCTGTGAAAATTTTTTTAAAACGTCTCTAAAATTGGATTCAGACCATAGAGTTTTACCCCAAAAGCAGAATGTTGACAATGCGATGATGTCACTTCCACATGATGTCATCTCATTGGGAATGTCACTGTGCAATGTTACTGTTTAGGGTGGGGCTTCCCCTGCTATTCAGCTGGCCGGTGGCGGGCAGAAGCTGCCAAAATCGGGGGAACCCCCAACCAGACCAGGGGTCTGGGAGCCCTAGCTTGTGTGTTGTGGATAGAAGAGCTAAAATTCAGGGATAAAGTACAGGTGGTTTATACATGGTGGCTTTCCAGGAAACTTGTACTAATTTTCCTGCAGTCTGGATTCTGAATATGGCAGCCCTGTCTGTTTCCTAATGATAGCGGAGGTTGCTAAATTATATGCTCCTTCTGGTATTCATTATGCATTAAATCAGAGTCTCTGATTGTTTCTGGCAACAAAGATGTAATTACATTTTAAAGGCATTAATAGTTTTAAGTATATGTCTTATTATTAGTCTGTTTTGTAAAAGTTTTCTAGAATTTCTGGCTATACATTTCATGTGTTCTAAAAAGACCAATCGTCATCTGAATAGAGAGACAAATAGTGATGATTGTTCCTGTTTTTACTAACTCTCATAATGCATGTTGACAGGCTTTTCTTGCATGTGATCCATGAGACTTGACATTAAGAAATGAACTTGAAAACAAAGCCAACTGTTTTATTATATTAATGAAAATTACTGTGAAGAGATAGCATAATTAAGCCATCTGGATTCTGTATATCCCAGTACACGTTTTATTATGCATGATTCATTCTTTGACTTGTTTGCTGAATTCGTTTTCAGTTTCTCACACTCCTGTTTCATATCTCATTTTCAGTATTTCCTACATATGTCTTTCAAAATCTGATAATTGTTGTCTACATCATTTTTTATGCCCCCCGTAGGGGATTTTTTATTGCATTTTTAATAAACTACAACGAAATTAGGGAGGGGATCTACAAACTATAGGAGAAAGTAAAGACAACCCACTAAAAACCCAAGAGATGGTGGTCATACATACTGCTTAACAAGTTAGCTTTTAACTCAACATTTGATTCCAATTCATTGAATGTGGTCATCTGATAATCTATTAATACTTAAGTAAAAATTTAAACACCACCGTATCTGACTTCTTAAAGAATGATAAAAGAATTACTTATAACAAAACATTGTAAGAGATTTCAGAGTGCAATAACATCTCATTTTTTATACTTTTTCTTTCTCAAGTCTTTGGGGCTGCCGTCCCCAGTTTAGAGCCTGAGTTCTCATCTGAAGATGCCACTGCTTCCTCTTCTTCACTTTCTTTAGTGCTGCCTTCTTCCTCCTTTTTCTCCTGCTGGGCGACTATGTTGATGCAGAAATTCATGTGCCTTTTCAACAGAGTCGATTTTTTCTTTCTTGTCCATAAATTTGAAGATTGTGCCTTCGGGTACAATCCATCTGTAGGGGATGTTGTTCTTCTGTAGCAATAAAACCCAGCCTCTGTATTTTCTTCTTTTCCTTCTTATTTCAAATGGGATGTCCTTCAACACTTTTATTTCTTTTCCTTGACTTTCAAGGTAGTTCCATTTGTCGCTTTGAGAATTTTATCTCTCACTTGTCTTCTGAAGAATCTTATAATAACTTCCCCTGGCAGATTATTCTTTCTTGTAAAATCTGAATACGACCTATAGATCGTATCAATTTCACTTTGAAGTATGTCTGCTTTTATATATGTCATAGGACCTAAAGCCTCACTCATAATCTGCTTCAGATTCTCCCCCTTCTCTTCCGGAACACCTTGAAATCTTAGAACATAGCTTGCTCTTTCCATTTCTACCTGTAACAAATGAGACTCCTCCGTTTGTCTCTTTTTCTCCATCACCTGCAGTTGTTTTTTAAGCTTCTTGGTGTTGGCATCCACTTCTTTCAGTTCTTGCTCAGTTTTATCTGGTTTTTTTAGCTATCTCAGTTAGTTGGGTTTGCTGTGTGTCGAACATGTGGTGCAATGTCGTGACTTGTTCCAGCAGAGGGTGCAAAGCTTCAGTCAACATCTTTTGCAGCTCTGTAGTTGTGTCCTGTCTAGGCACAGAACTCGCTGGGCTGGCAGTTCTGGCAAAAAGCTTAGGTTTCACTTGCTTGTCTTTCTCATCCTTCCTCGTGGGCACCATGTTTGGGAATTGTTTACTTTTTATAAAAGTTATTGCAGTCTCTGGTACTCTTAAATCCACCTGGCAAGTTCTTAAATGCTCTTTATTTCAATCCGTCTTGCTTCATTAGCCCACCCCCCTTTTCGTAGTAGCTCAAAGTTCACTTAGTTTTTCTTAGTGGGGGAGAGTTCCCTCCTCCCCCTCACTTTCAAAGGGGAGGTTTTTGGCTAGTTCTTTGGTGTTTCTCGCTTAGACATTAACTCACATTTCAACGATAAGTCCGCTTTTGTTTTCAATTTGTCTGGCCACCAAATGCTTGCTCTGGTGTGCGATTTCTAGTTCCCATTTGGGACGCTCTGCAGTGGGACCTTCGTGGCATGGAATAGCCCCCCTTTGCCGCCAGGGTCGCTGGGGGAAGGGCTCTCTAACACCCCATGGCTGGGAGCCCAACATAAGGGCTCTGGGGGTGGCGTGCACAGTCGTGCCCCCTCCCATCCGCAGGCTCTGACGGCCATCTCCCGGAGCTGTGGGAGAAAGCGACTGCCATGTCGAATGCTGAAATCTGGAAGCCCTTGTCTACATCATTGACAATAATAGTCACTTGCAGTAAAACTTTCTGTAATAGTTAGATCAAGTCTGTCAGTCTGTCTGTAGCAGTAGAAAAGAGCAAGAGTCCAGTAGCACCTTAAAAACAAAAAGACTAACAAAATTTATGGCAGGGGATGAGCTTTTGTGACTTACAAAAGCTCATTCCCTGCCACAAATTTTGTTAGTCTTTAAGGTGCTACTGGTGGACTCTTGCTCTTTTGTACTGTAACAGCTAAGTGGCTGAATGTATCATAAGATATTAACAGTGAAATACTAAAAGCTGGTAGGGTGCAGTTGTTAAAGTACTTATTTCTAGAACACAGCCAATTATTTCTCTTTAGCTGCTTTAGAATGAGCAGTCATAGGGATGCCAGCCTCCAGGTGGGACCTGGGGATCCCCTGGAATAACATCTTATCTCTAGACTACAGAGATCAGTTCCCCTGGAGAAAATGGATGCTTTGGAGAGTGGACTCCGTGGCAGTGTACCACACTGAGGCCCCTGTCCTCCCCAGGCTCCATCCCAAGATCTCCAGGAATTTCCCAAAATAGATCTGGCAACCTTTTCCCCCATCCCCCGCCAGGGTGGACCTGACAATCCCAAACAGTTGGAAGATTCCAGTTTTGTGGGAACTGTACTCCAGTAATAAAAAACTCGGCTTTCATCTACCAAATATGTTGTCAGATGGACCATAAGACCTTTACATTCTTCTTTCTCTTTTCCCTGTGCAAGAAGAAGGAAGGGGATGGTTGAATGGAGAGGAGCTGTGTGGGGGTATTGGATGACATAGTGGGTTTTTTTGGAGAGAGCTTATTTTAAGGGCATTTGTATTCAATCACAATTTTTTCATCCTTTAATTCTTCTCAAAACAGTGTGTTCCCCATTGTTTTTATAATAAGATATTGTTTTACAGTGTAACTAAAGTTATTTTATGAGTTTGATCATACTGAAGCTATTACTTGAGTAGTTTCCAGTTATATTTCCAGTATATTTACCCCCTAGCATTCTTTATATTCCATTATGTTCACAAAGGTAATATTTTCCTACACATTAGGCACTGAATCAACACTTCAATGCCAATTCAGTAATTCTATTGCCTTTGTAAGACTCCTGCATCTGTCATACCCAAAGGAAACCTCTTCTGATTTCAACAGACGTGCTATTGAAATCTATAAAACAGGTCTTTTAAAAAGAGAATAATATAGGCCATATGATTTCAGATTGTTATTACACTGAAGGAATACTAATGCATTTTAAATAAGCTTCAAAGCAATATAAGAATTTTAAGTAAGTCATAGCCAATAATGTTGGATGTTCTTGAGTTTAGTTTTAGTAAATTTTAGCATAACGTCCTTCTTTCTTTGCTCTTTTAACTCTTTTAAAGCTCATAAAACATGAAAAGCCCATTTTACCACAAAGCATCAGAATGTTCTGATAATGAAAGGCTGGCTCCAGAGGAGTTCTTGCACAGACAGGCTTCCCCCTTTTCTAGAGAGGTTCCTGATATCCTTGTATTCCATCTTCACCTGCCCTCTTCTCTAGAATGCTACACCCTGCACAGCTCCTGAGCATTCTTTGACCCTCAGAGGGGACTTTTAGGAGGGTACAGCTCCTGCAATAGGAAGGAGATGACACGAAAGCCCTGCTGCATGAACAGTTATTTTTGCTGTGCCCTATATATGTCTTTAAATGATTGGAAGTGTTTGTGTGTGTGCTGCTTTTTAATTTATTTTTCAACTAGTGCTTTATGAGTTTTTATGCATTATAGTTCAATAGCAAAATAAAATGGAGCTATTAAGGAGTCAGGACCGTCAAAAATAAAATTTACATAGGAATGGAGTGGGATCAGCATTTTGGTTCTTCTCTTCTGGTAGCACAAATGTATTTCAGTACTCATCAGATTCCTTTTTGTATTTCAGGAACAGCTTCTGTGGCTGTTGCAGGTCTGCTCGCCGCTATTCGCATCACTGGCAACAAACTGTCAGATCAGAAAATATTGTTCCAGGGAGCAGGAGAGGTAAAGCATTCAAATATGTCTATTACGAAATCACTTTCTTTCTTCTTATTTTATTTTTGAACAAAGATAAGTATTTGGCCAATATGTGAAAGCCGAATTACACTGTCTTTAAATTTCCTTATGTATGAACCTCTGATAAACTGTTCTTTTGTTGATTATTTCCCCACCTTTTCTCCAAGGAGCTCTGATTATGGGTATTGCTGTTCCACTGTTGGGATTGAAAATAAAAAAGCACTAGGCTGGGAGAGAGTGACTGGTCAACCAGTAAACTTTATGGCCCAAGTGGGAATTCAAATTCCAAAGTTCTTGTTCATGACTAGCACTTTGTAAACACTCTGCCGTAAATGGCTATCCAGTAGCAAATCTTTATTTTCATAAAAATTAATTTTAATATTTAAATAAATGACTTCAGTTTACATTTTTAAGTATCTCTACTTGAGCTCTTGCTGTTTCATATACATTTTACACTGTATTCCTGTGTAACTTCCCTTTACCACCATAAAATTTCACATGAGCCTAAAATACATGTGGGAAGAACGGTAATTAATGTAATTATTTCTTCATATAAGCTGAGAACAAATCAAAAGGTATGGGGCGCTCATTGGGCATGATTGACTTGCACTGTAGAGGGCAGAAGTTCACACTTACAAAGTAAAGAAAACCTTGTTTTCCTGCCATCCCCTGCCTAGGCATGGGATACAAGGGGGGAATGGGGGACTTTTTTGAAGCCATTCTCTCTGTCACACAGTATAAAAATTTAGTTGGAGTAAGACAGAAGAGAGGAACTCTGAATTGTACAACTGTTTGCATATAACACTGTTGGGAAGATCCTAGGAACCGTGCTGATAAAATCCCTGTGCAAACATCCCCACTTTCATGTTATTCTAGCCTTTTCTATACAATATTATAAGTAATCAATAATATTAGTTTGTTATTTGTAATCATTTGTAATTGTGGTCAATACACAAATTTTATAGGATGGTTTTACCCTAATGGCAACTGTTTAATATTTTATGCCAATAAAAGGTATTTGTTTGTTAAATTGTGGTCAATTGATATCAAAAGGGGTTGGAGCATAAACCTTATTATTTGACCTGTTTATATACTCATTATTTCCTCCCCTTCTCATTAAGGCAGCTCTGGGGATAGCCAATCTTGCTATTATGGCTATGGAAAAGGAAGGGACACCGAAAGAGGAAGCCATAAAAAAGATATGGATGGTGGATTCTAAAGGATTAATAGTAAAGGTAATGCAGATTTATCCTTACTATAACAATACACATTTAAAGTGTTTTGTTTATTGTGTGCAGCAAAGGACTGAAGCAAAATATATTAGTTGCAGTCTTGCATCCAGTTACATGTGCATAGGACACATGTCTTCCTTTTTTATAATACTTAGATGTGTAAAATTTGGATACCAGTAAAGCTGTCATTGGAACTGGTGACTGCTGGCAGTGGAATGATTGTAAATAGTTAATTCCCTTTAGGAATTATGGTCCTGTTGGATAAATTCACTGCTTGTACTTTTTGCATTATCTGGACTTTTTTTTTTTAAAAAAATGTTCTTTAAAATGAATAATAATGACAGAGTGAGATGAGATGGTAGAAGATGTGCTGTTTTGTATGCTTTGGTCCATAGGATAATATAGGATAAACAAACAATAGTCAAGATGGTGGCCAGTGTGGAGTATGGACTCTGAGCTCCGCCGAGTTATAGTAGTTTACTTCTGTCAGCAAGCTGCCATTATGTTTCTATGACCTCTGTGTACATATCCTTCCCCTGTTGCACCCGGCTTGTTATTCTGCTTCTATGCTGGAATGCCTAAGATAATCTACTGGAGGGTTTGTGGAGGAGAGGATGCTGTAATGCTTGCCACTGATTATCGCTTGGGAACTGCACCTGTGTTTTGTCTGATGTTCTGCCTGGTTCTCATGGACTGGGCGCGCAACCGTTTCTTTAGCCCGCCAGCGGGAATGTTATTCATTGGATCTGTGTCTGTTTGAATTTCCTTTATTATGCTTGCCCTACCTGTGTATCCCCAGTTCTAACAAAGAACGTGTTTGAGTGTCTTTCCAACGCTTTGAAATAAATTTTGCTTTTCTTGAAAACGTGGATTTATTCTCGATGCTTGGGGAGCCAACATATTGTTAGAACTCTCTTTCTCCTATCGTTCCGAATCTGGCAAGATCATGAGCGGGACTGAGGGAGATCTACTTAAAACGGAGGGGGACTCGGGATCGGTCCCACCTACCTCCGCTCCTTTGGTGTCTACGACTGCAGCCTCGCTGGAGGGTGCCGTGGGGGGAACGTTTCCCCGCTTACCTGCGCACCTGTCTTGGCCGCCTCCAACCCCTTCGCATTGGGGCCCGCGGAAGACCCAGGCGCAGGATGATTGGGCTTTGTATAACACACAAGGCACCCGGGAAGTGTACTCCCGTCGAGGTAGCGGACTTCGAGAGAGCCTATTTGACAAAGGTTTGTTCCCGGAGCCGGGAAGTTCGGGCGAGACGGGGAGTTCCAGACGAGACCTCGAAGACTGGATGTACGAACCGTTGGGTGAGGGAGCCGGTGCTGGCCTCCAGGGGTCTGAAGACTATGA